>NC_057808.1:493053646-493055958 GCF_018294505.1 Triticum aestivum | reverse complement strand
CATCTGTCTCTGAATCCTCCTCTGAGGAGCTATCCGTAACCAGCGAGATATGCACTTTGTCAGATAGCATAGTCTGCTCTGAAGACCTTGTTTTCACTCCACAATTTGCCATCACCGTGTCAAATGGCTGATGCACACGAAAGAGCAGTTGAATGTACTAACATTGTTGACAAATGTAATATGCAATGAAAAAAAGGATGGCCTGATATAATTTACATATAAGTTGACTGGCTAAGCAGGATGGCATTGTAAAATTCACATATATGATGCCTGGCTAAACAAGATGGCGTTGCATAATTCACATAAACGATGAATAAACTAAACAGATGGCATTCGCACAAAGGATGTCTAAACTAAGCAGATGACATATTTGATGTATAAAGTAAGCAATGCAAGACACCATATGCATGATATAACCAACATCAGCATGCCAAGTTAGAGCGAAGACCTCAGGGGGTAAATAGGAGTTGTCTTCTCCTTCTGAATCCCCCTCAGAACAGATATCTTCCTCTCGATTACAATCCGAAATGCGTGGAGGGGGGCTGCCTTTGCGCCTACCATGGAGCGACGTCTGCATAAAATTTTATTGCCACGCAAGGCTCGTCTCTTTTGCTCTACATGTTCAGTTCCATTGTTTACAATAACTGTCATGCATAGGAATAAAACATAGTGAGATTATGTAAGGAGTGCATGCAGAAATCCAGAGTGATGGTAGCAACCTGTGGATAGACCCAAAACCAATAATAGCAGGCAGATAATGGCTTCAGTTAAAAAATACAGATAATGGCTTCTTTACTGTTTGTTTCCCACCCAACATGAAACTCATAGTAGACACCGGAGATTAACCAGATAGTAGATAGATACTATTGATAGCGGCCCCGATATGTACCCCACAACCATTTAAAAACTCAAGTTTGACCATTAGTTTGGAGCTGACTCAGAGTCTAATCGGTGAACAGGACGATAAAGTAGCATGTAATATTAAGCGATGCATAATGTAAGCAGACATGAAAGAGTGTGACCTCTCTAGCGGACCCGTGTAGTCCTCGAGGTCATCTGCTCGGTTGATGATGGTAATGCAGTTTTCATGGCTGCCAGCAGCGGGGAAGAAGATCTGAGGCGGCGAAAGACAGTCTGGAGGCCGGATCCCTACTGTGCTGGACCCTTCTGTCGTTGGAGCAGCTAAGCTGGGGTGGACGACGGCGCAGCAGGAGCGGGACAAACCACGCAAGGTTTTCTTTGACAACTATCTGTAAGAGAAGTAATTCTGTAAGGGCTCGTTTGAATTGGAGGATTCCAACAATGCAGGGATAGGAAATAGACGGGAATAGGATAGGAATGCACGTGCAAAACAGAGAATTTAAAAACACAGGATTTCTACCAATCTGGGTGTTTGATTCACAACAATTGGAAGATCACATGACGCAAAGAAGCATGGTGGATTAAGTCAAACCACAAGAAAATGTACGGTTATAATGCTATTATGCTACTATCTCTTAGTCTTGTGCTTCATGAATAGGAATTTGAAAAGGAGGACAAGTGAAAATTAAAATTCCTACGTTTTTTCTTTCAAGGAGACACTAAAGGAACAAACCTGTGTGCTCAGTGGACAATATATATAACATGTAGAGTAAAAAAGAGATGCAACAAGTGTACAACCTCTTTGGCGAAGCCATGTCGATCTCAGCGTGATTGGGTTGGCCGGTGAGGATGCTCCGGCTGACTTTGCTGTCGGAGGAGGGGAAGAAGATCTTAGGCGTCTGGAGATGGAGTCCGAGGTACTGCTCCGCTGTGATGGAGGGTTTCGTCATTGGAGCAGCTCCGGTGAGTTGTACGACGCCGAGGCTGAAGCAGGACAAGAGAGACAACGAACAATGTTAACCCGAGTGGAATTCTAATAGCATCTCCAATACAGGACGTAAATACATAACCATAAAGTGCTAGATGTAAAATACATCAGCCGCTCATCTCTGAACTTAACTGTCGAAGCTGAACTTAACTGTCGAAACTGAACTTAACTGTCGAAACTGAACTTAACTGTCGAAACTGAATTTTGCTGTCGAAACTGAACACACTAGCAAGGTGAGGCTACACGTCGGTCAACTGACTTTTTCATCTCTGGTCAGTCGATTTTGCAACCGTTGGATACGAAATCAAGGGCCTGCGGTTCATCTTCAACCTCCACCCCCCTGAGCCGCCAGCCACCACCGGCCAAACAGCAGCCCCCCGCCACCCGCGGCCGGCGGTGCGCCGCCCCGCCCGCCCCGAAAACACTCCCCACCGCCGCCCCGGCCATCCCTCTAGGCCCCCCC
>NC_057808.1:493050607-493053460 GCF_018294505.1 Triticum aestivum | reverse complement strand
CTGGTTCTTCCTTCACCCCAGCGAGCCCCGCCCCACCCCCTGAAAATCGACTGACCCAAAAGTCGATTCAGTCGACTGAAGTGTAGCTAAATCGGAGCAGCATCGCAAGCAAGAGCAAGAGCGAGAGCAGCAGCACGAGCAAGAGCAATAGCAAGAGCAGACCAGGCAGGGGACCGAGAGCAAGAGCAGAGCAGCAGCGCGAGCGAGAGCTAAAGCAGCAGCAGCTCCTACTGATGTGGACGTCGTCGCCGAGGGAGCGACGCCGTGGAGGAAGTGGCCGGCGACGCCGCCGTGGATGGAGCCGCGCCGTGTCGGCTCGGGACCGAGCGCCGGCAGCACCGTGATATCGAATCAAGAAGAAAATGCAACGATTAGTGTACAACCTCTTTGGTGGCGCCGATTAGGCCGCAGCTTCATCCGAGGAAACGGTGATGATGATGCTCTTCTGGTGGTGCAGGTGAAGACGGCGGTGTGGGAATGGAGGTGGCGCGAAAGACGAGGGGAACATCGGGGCAGCTCCTTGGAGGTGGAGGACAGGGTGGCTGAACCGGCGGGACGATGAGATCGACGAGGGATCCTCATCCGATACGGTGGATGAGGGACGTCGAGGTGTTGCTGTGGACGACGTCGTCGGGGAAGAGGCTCCGGCTGGGTGGCGGACAGAGCAGGGTGTGGGGTTTCGTCGCAGGTTTTCGCGGCCTCGGTGTAGGAATGGGTGGGCGGATGGGATGGCAGTGGGGAACCATGGCTTAGAGACGCGCTTGTCCGAAATGTGGGGTAAGTTACGAAAGTACCCCCACCGATTTGAGGTGGTTCTTTCGGTTCAGGGGTACCACGGGCATTTTGCGTGTCAGGATTTCACAGGAGGTGGGAGTTTTCACGCGCGTTGTAATTTCGGAATAGCAAGGCGCGGGTTGAGATGGAGGGAGTTGTCGGAGCACAACAAGACAAAGATATATCTTAAATATTTCGGGCTAACAAGGCGCGGGTTGAAATTTCCGGACAAGCCTAACGTGTACTGTACCAAATCAATGCGCACTACAAATGTCATTCAAAACTTTGAATTCATGTTAAGTTCAATTAAAATATTTCGCTACGTGTATAATGCATGCAACCTACTACTCAAATGAACGTTTTAGTGCATTCCAAACGTATATACTACCGCTTCAATATGAACTAAATTTGAATTCGTTTCTCTATTTGAATAAGATCTACAGTAATGATTGTTGTGAAGTCAAAGCATTTGAATTCGTTTCTCTGTTTTAATAAGATCTACAATCATCATTATTGTCAAGTTAAACCATCATTTGTGTATTATCTTCACAGCACACCACATGATTAGTCTCGAGTTACATATGAACTATGTGTACTATATGAACTCGAACTAGATTTTTGAATCCACTTTATTTTGATTTCAAATCACATTACATTTGTAGCTCTAGCTAGATCTTCATAATCTAAACCATGTCTCATATGTATAATGTGTTTATCACATTATGTATGGTGCCCCGCCCCCTACGCCTACAAGTATTTAGATGTGAGTTGCAAACACCACACATTACCACAAATTCAAATAAAATGTGAGAATGTTCGATATATAGTATTGTTTAGATTGTTCGATATTTAGTTGTAAGCTGCAAACGCCACACATTATCACAAATTCAAATAAAATGTGAGATTGTTTGATGTATAGTATGGTTTAGATTGTTCGGCATTTAGCTGTGAGTTGCAAACACCATGCATTATCACATTATGCTATAACATGTGCACAACACGTGTATCACCGCTATATTCATGCATGCAATGTTTAAAACACTATGATCTCCTATTCAAATATATGAATCCGCTTTCATATCAAATTATGATCTTTGTTAGTCTCTTACACCCACACAATCCTCTAACCTTTGTAGCTACCACTAACTTTCTCTCGTGCATGCACACGCCCTCCCCCTCCCTCGGCATTCTATCCACCGGGCACATTCATTTTTTTCTTTAGGTTGTTCTCCCAGAGTCTTCACAACTCCTTTCCGACACACACTGATCGATAAACCTCTCCAGCGATGCCTGCCTACAACATACACACACACCTTCAATCTCCTCCTTTATGTGTCCTTGCCTCGTGTCTCTCATACGGTCAGACACACGTGTAAACTCTCGCCCCTCTTTTCATCGATCTCACAACCGCACACTCCTCCCCCTATCTAGCTAGTAGTTGGGCCTCTCGCACCACCTCCTAGCTACATTCTCTCTGTCTATCCGTCTCGCTGGGCCTTATTTGCCTCTAACAAATGGACGTACACCGACCGATCTCTCGCTATACATATAGCTAGCTAGGTCCTTATAACTCGTTTTTAACCACACGTCAATCGATCTACCTCATTAGTTGTGTCTCTCCCTTCCTCCGACAAACAACAATTGATCTACCGATCTAGTTAGGTTTGCTTACCAAACACATGGTTCCCCTTCATCATCCATGGATGCGTCCCGACAGATCTATCACGCACAGGCACACACAGAAACACATCCCCACTCTTATTGATAACATTGCAGTTCCACCCTCAGTTTGTCTAGTAGGCCTCTCCCACCATCTTTGAGAAGCAACTCCATCACCCATCCAGCACTCTACCCCTCTCCCTCCCTCTCCCTCCCTCTCTCTCTCCTCTCTCTCTCTCTGTCCCATCATATTTCCCGTCCTTCAATTATGTATGGATGTCGACCGATCCCCCTCAAGACATAGCTGGGTCTCTCCTTCTCAACACATATACGAGTCGTTCTACCTCTATAGTTAGGCCTCTGCGTACCCCTCCCCCCACCCCCTCCCCCCCCACACACACCGATACATTGAGCGCTCTA
>NC_057808.1:493049574-493050127 GCF_018294505.1 Triticum aestivum | reverse complement strand
ACATCGAGCGCTCTAGTCATGTCTCCCTGCCACACACAAACTTGACATGTGCCCTCTAACGTTCCGGTAGGCCAGTCGCCCTATATCTTTGACTTGCACACACACACAATTTCGATGGCTCTCTTCATCGATCTCGCACCCACCCACTTGATCCTCTCTTCGATTCTATCGATAGCTATGACCGCTCCCTCTCTTCTCGTGGATTGCCCGACCCTCTATGTATGATATGGATAGGCCTCCATTTCACACACATTGCATGCAAAATTTTGTTTGAGATGTCATCGACACATATTCCCACAAATAATTCACAAAATCAACCCCCCACCCCACCCCCACCCCAAAACAAAAAACACTCACGAACGCGGTTTGTATCTCTCACACACACCCACGTAGGTGGGGGACATGCACGAAGAGAAGAGGTGCATGCACGGCGCACGTACTCCCGTCTCTTTCCCAACCACACCCGCGCGGGTACACGGTGGAGCTCATTTCTGTACGAAAAAGGCAGCCCACGTGGTAATTTGGCACGTGTACTGGTTGTCCACTTGGTGGA
>NC_057808.1:493038879-493049536 GCF_018294505.1 Triticum aestivum | reverse complement strand
CCCACCCCAAAACAAAAAACACTCACGAACGTGGTTTGTATCTCTCACACACACCCACATAGGTGGGGGACGTGCACGAAGAGAAGAGGTGCATGCACGGCGCACGTACTCCCGTCTCTTTCCCAACCACACCCGCGCGGGTACACGGTGGAGCTCATTTCTGTACGAAAAAGGCAGCCCACGTGGTAATTTGGCACGTGTACTGGTTGTCCACTTGGTGGAGGGAGGATCGTCTACCACGGGTGAATCAACAAATTGCGACTTGACGTGTTATGTTAAAAAAGAGGCAAACCATGTGGGGCCTACCTTAGAGGCAAGGCTCTATACACTGGAGTACTTTTGATGTGTCCCGTCAACCCACAAAATGAGGAGAAGCTTTCTTAGTACGCCGTCTCCCCCGCCCATGGGCGCGGTGGCTCGCAGGTTGAGGTGAAGCTTGCTCCGCCTTACGCCCGCTCCCTCGCCCATGCGCGCGGTGGCTCGCAGGACGAGGAGAAAAATTTACTACTCCCTCCGTTTACTCCTCGTCCCTACTACCTTGGTTATAGAGATTATATCATATTGTTTGGAATATATATGTCCTTTAGTAGATTTCCATATGAACTACTAGTACATACTCCAAACACTGATGTATATAGACGTATTTTAGAGTGTAGATTCACTCATTTTGCTCCGTATGTAGCACTCTCCCTCGCCCCTCGACCCTCGCCCATGTGGTGGACGTGCAGCAATTCATTCGGTCTCATATAGCCAGAACGATATATACTACACTACCATTATTGCTCGACTTCCCGAAGAGGGGAAGAGCCAATCGCAAGGTTAATATTTTGGAGATTCCAAGCGCAAGGTTATAGGAGAACGAGTAGTAGGTGCCGCGTCATTTATAAATAAAGTTTTTTTTCTTCAGTGGCACGTACGCAATATGATAGGTTCATATGGAGAGAAAAGGAAACCGCTCCACTATAGACATAGTCAGGACGGGCCAACCTACACGGTTGCTTGCTGGGGTTGCTCTCTTCACACTCTCTCGCACAAAACGACTGTGGCCACATCTCTAACATCCCGGCGGATCACGTCCGCTTGGGGAAGGGGTGGATGCTTAGTGTAGATGCGGTGGCCGTCGCCGACGACGAAAACCGACTGTCGGCACGTCCCGATCAGGGGTCCCCGCCGTTCTCTCTCACAAAGCCGGTGAGGTTGCCTTCGTCCCTTGCTCACTGCCGCGACGTGGGCAGTTGCCGCCTCCCGCCACCCTCCTCAAGGTTGAGCTACGTCCCTCAGGTACAACTCCCTTTACAGCCGGCTTGCACCGCTGCTCCAGCTGCCCACATCACTCCCTGTGGATATTTCTCTACTTTTTTGCCCCGCACATACCTCTACTGGCTTCTACGTACTGTATTCGTGATGAGTTTATGTCTCATCAACTAGTCCCAGTAATCTTATTCTAATCACACTTCTTCAATTTCTTTGCCACAGGGATGCTCATCTCGATTTTGGTGAAACTGCACAAAATGATCCAATGGTCAAAAGGTTGCAAACTTGATTTATTAGGAAGCTCGAACATTGCCAGCAAATTGAAGCATGGTCAGGGTTCACGGTTCAAGGGTTAGGGACTGCATGGATCGTTTTTTTCTTTAGCTGCCTCTGTTCCAAAATAAGTGTCAAGTTTAGTAGTAGTACAACTTTGTACTAAAGTTTGCACAAAGTTGAGACACTTATTTTGGAACGGAGGGAGTACATATTTGCTATGATCTGTCAATCATTGAGATGCAATAGCATGCATGTTAGTCTCCTTTGTATTTGATGAAATGTTGCAACGGGCAACCTTGGACGCAAGATACATGTAACAGAAGCTGGAAGCTTCATAGCATTGTACAAACTTATCTCGCTGATAAATTACAGTACGTACTATACTAGTACTTCCTCCGTTCCTAAATATAAGTCTTTGTAGAGATTTCACCATGAACCACATGCGGATGTATATAGATGCATTTTAAGTGTAGATTCATTCATTTTGTTCCGTATGTAGTGGAATCTCTACAAAGACTTATCTACTAGTAATAGCTAGCCCCCACTACTAGGAATTCTCTATCCTCTCCTTGAGCCACATCATCAAAATTGATGTAGCCGTTAGATGAAGTAAATCAGTCCATAATAGCCGTCTGATCTAGACGTTGAGAGGCTCCGCACTAAGCCACATGCAAGCATGTAGAAATACCGTGGCACATGCATGTGAGTGGGTTTTAAATCACATCAACATGTCTGCATGCAAGCATGCACCGGTAGCATGCATGTAAGTGAGCTTTTAAGTCCCATTAACATGTCAAAAAGAAAAATATAATCCCATTATGCAGTAGGAGTTGGCTGATCTTTTTTCCTTACGTGGGATGATCTAAATGATGATGGGAGTTTATTTAGTTTGGCTACCACATTTGTCATGCGGTTATAGAGTTTTTTTTAGTTCTACGAAATCGATAATTTTGCGCAGAGAGATATACCGTTGTTCCGCGGCAACTCGCGGGGACTCATCTAGTAATATTTAGGAACGGAGGGAGTACTATGTAAAGAGTTAGGTGTCGCACGGTGATAGTGTGAGGTGGGCCATGTAATCACTGAGCCTGCGTGTTTTCACTGCTCTTGCACGCCTCCGCTGTAAGAATGGAGAAAATTGTAATCTAGTAGTAGTACCTCCTTTCGCCTAAAGCGTGGGACATCCAGCAGTCCTACCACCTCAGTAATAAAGACCAATGAGCCGTCAAATCACATAGACCCAGCAGTAAGTTGGACGGACGAAGCAACCATCACTCTTGCGCCAGTAAGAGGTCGCATCCGCTCTGCCCGGGCATGAATGCGGCACCGATTCTTTGGAGTGGCGCTGACCGTTTCGGGCGGGAAGCGCGCGCGGGCGATGGAGGGGCTTTGGGTGGGCCAGGCTGGTCAGGAGCGGGCGTGGCAGCTGTCCGCATGTCCCTACCGAACACGCCCGGAAACGAGAGGATGCACCGACTCTCGCGGCTAAAATTGTACACTACACAACATCTCTCTGTAGGAGTAGGTCGATCTGTCGCTCTCTCTAACACACACACACACACGCACACGCACACACCTTGGTCCCGTTGCACCTTCTAACGTGACTTATTACACCTAGACGGAGGGAGTAGTAAGTATACGAGATACGGTGGCACACTGACTTAAGTCAAAAACAAGTGCCCAAAATTTGTGTGCATGTTATAATAAGGATTCACTTAAAATAGTACGTGAGCGAACAGGGGGATCAATTGGACAGTGTTCCCGAGAAGTAGCGAGATGTGTGAGGTAAGATACACCGCTGGCGCTTTTAATTTTTCTTATTAATTTGTTTGTTTCACCCTCTGACTGGTGGGACCCAACGTACTACGTGGAGAGAGGTAAGGTGACTAAGGCTGCATTATTTCTGCACCACTGTGGATAGTCTTACCACCAAAGCCACATGACACGATTATGATTGAAATCCCAATGACTTCCACACACACACACACAAAAGGCATGCTTGTCACACGTATGCAGGAATGTATAAAAGGTTATTTCCCTCTCGTTGAACATAACGGGAGGGTTGTGTAGCTGGTTAGCCTGTTCGCTCATCAAACTTGAGGTCTCGGGTTCGATAACTACACTTGAGCATAATTTGTGCCAGGAGGATTCTTTGACTGGTCAAAATGTTTTCTAGGGTTTGCACGCTTCACACTCTCTCTCCAGTATATATATACACGCTGGAGCCTCAGCGCTTGTAGTTGCTCTCTTCACACTCTCTCGCCCTCTCCCGCTGGAGCCTCAGCGCGTGTAGTTGCTCCCTTCACACTCTCTCACCCTCTCCAGATCTAAAAAAGACTTCATTGGCCTCTCTCTCCCCTCACTGCTGCTCAAAGAGCCGGCAGGATCCGTCCGCCGGGAAGGGAAGGAGGCTTAACGCTGTCACCGTCGGCGAGGGACTACCAGCGCAGCTGTTCACTTTCCACCCAGCGGCGGCACGGGAGGGCCTCCGACCCCTTCTTCTTCGCCACCGTCCCGTCGCCCACCGAACCACGCACCAAGAACCTTAAGGTATAATTTACTTACTCCACATGCATTGCTCTAGCTGCATGTATACCATGAATCTAGGACGTGGTTCAAAGAGGAAAGGAGTGGGGGAAAGTAGTGGGAAAAGTTGTATATAGCATGAATCTAGGACGTGGTTCAAAGAGGAAATGAAGGGGGAAAGTTGTATAGCATGAATCTAGGACCTGGTTCAAAGAGGAAAGGAATGGAGGAAAGTAGTGGGGAAAGTTGTATCGCATAAATCTAGGACATGGTTCAAAGAGGAAAGGAAGGGGCGAAAGTACTAGTTCAAAAAGGAAAGGAAGGGACAAGGCTGTAGAGTTTGAGCAGGACTAGATTTGATGTGCTCACATAGGGAAAGGTGTCTAAAGATAACAAAACTGGGACCAACACAAATATGCTCCTTGGTTGTTTGTTCTTCGTTGCAACAGACTGTGCATGACCACAGTACATCGGTAGATGCACATGGTGCTGGTGCGTCCACTGTCTCGTGCAACTCATTAGCTATTGTTAATCTAAGGCCCTGTTTGGTTAAAAACTACCTAGTCCATACCTGCTTGGTTTCAGGGACTAAACATGGACTAGAGGTTATTAAATGACATGCTAAAAGACCATGTTACCCCTAGTAATGAACTAATAGAGACAAGGTGCGATGCGTGGCAGGGGCAACTGTTGGAAAAAGTCCCAAAAAGACTCCCTCAGGGTCTTCTTTCTTTAGTCCCAAATGCCCACTTTTAGTCCCTAAAAGTCCCTCCTGTTTGGTTTAGATGGGACTGACACGGAGTTTTTTTAGTCCCTACACCAAAATGTCCCTGTAAACAAACACCCTCTAATAATGCAGCTGGAAAATTGATGCAATGCCACAGTTAAAAGCAAATTACATGTTTAACGAATTTTATTGTTAATATAATCTCTATGTTAATATTAATCAATGCCACCGTTTGAGAAATGCTACTGTCTTGCTTTCTTTCCCATTTAGATAAGGTAGATTCTTCTTTTTGTTGGCTTCTGTGTCATCCACCGTTATTGACCACTAATTGTTTCCTTTGCACCTCTGTGTAAACAGGGTTATCTTCTTCACCTCATTGCCATTGTGACCTTTTGTTGCACTGCACAAAACACTTTTGTTTTAAGAGTGTTTTGTGCAGTTCAACCAAAATGTCACACCGACAACGTTGCTTGATTGCTTGATCTTAGTGGAACTGCACAAGAGGAGATCTTACTTCCTATCCGTTAAGGCGAATTTGGTTCAGATCTTCTTCTTGTGAGTTGTTTGAATTCCGCATCATGAGAGGTCAGTACTAGCCTTCTTTCACATGATTCTGCAGTGTGCTTTCATATGTTGTGCTACTTGTACGATAATGTTGCTTGATTTTAGTGAACTGCACAAATGGAGACAAGACTTCCAATCTGTATGTGCACCGTAATATCCCATTGAGGTAAGATAAGGATATTTCACAACTGCTAGCCTGTATTTTGCCACTTTCATCAGAAAATTAAGTTTAGTACTATACTTGTGCTCCCTAATTGACATGCCAAATCTTACATTGAAGGCGAAGCTTGTCTGTTATTGAACCAAGTGATGAAGGGGAAGAACAAGCGGAAGAAAAACAAAAAATCAACTCCCGGTGCTGTAATGAAGCACTGGAACTGTGATGACACAAGTAATGATATAGTTTTGCATCTTAATTTATTGCTATGGCTGGAACGAGCAATTGTTTTGCCACTGATTTGATGCCACTCTTAATGTAATATGTAATTATCTCTACTTGTGCAAACAGGGGTCTTCTTTGAAGATACCATATATTTTAGTGGAACTGCACAAGAAGATGTTGGAAACATTAAACTAATCGAGGAGTATATAGTAAGCATGGCCACCACCGTAGATAGCAACTGATGGTTCCGGAGAAGTGCTTCATCTGTATGCTCTACACAATAAGCCTCCTGACAAAGGTTGGTACTCGCCCACTGGTTTCATCCATATGATTGAGCTTTGTCATCTCTATTGGTGTTGTGCTACTGTTTAGATACTGTCATGAAAAAGTGGTATTGTCCTTGAGAAGTGCTTCATCTGTGTTGTTTTAAATATTTCCTTTCCTTTTTTCGTGCAAACAGGGATGCTAGCATTTAGTAGTCCTCTTGTCTTTGCACAACAGGATCATCTTCCTCTGAAGAAGAATATGGAGTACGTGAAGTGACTAGTTCCGATTATGCCAGGATGAAGAAGCCCTGTCTATCTTCTCATCAGAAGGAGCAGTTGAAGGATGGTTACATTACTCCCCACAAGACCAAACTAACTTCAGCTTAGAAGGACCATTTTTCTAAAAGTGTGCTCTACATGGACCATGTATGTGCCTGTTGAAACTGTTAATTCATAGTACAGTTTGCTTTATACTAATCACTTTTTTGTATTTGTGCAAACAGGGGTGCTCAGCTTGATTTCAATGGGAACTGCACAAAATGTTCATGAATACATCGAATCATTCATTTCCACCACAAGAAAGGAGGTGCCGATAAGTTCAAGGTGTTGCAACATATAAGGGCGAAATCATACAAGCTACGCGCGAATTTGGTTGATTTTGGTGGAACTGCACAAAAAGAACAGCTGGTTTATTTAGCACGAGGTGCCATGTCAATGTCCGAACTGATGGCAAACCCTGCCCATTCCACAATCGTAGGCATTTGATATTTTGGAATGGGACAACCTTGTCAAATTTTGCTCATTGATTTTAGCAAGACATGTGTTTGATATTTTCGAATGGGACGCCCTTTGCTGTCAGCAGCGTCGATCAATTTTTTCTTTATTCTTTAGTTGTGAAGTAAATATTGCCTCTGACATGTGAGTCGCTGAGATGCATATCATCGATTGTTTTGAATGTTCTCTATGAATTGTCAGGCCTGTGTGTTTGATTGCAATGTACAGAAACGCTAAAAAGCTACTCAAACTCTTTGTACTCCTTCTGTTCCTTTTTACATCGCACATTGTGAAAGTGCATACTTTTTTGTATAAGATTGGTCAAAGTAGAGATACTTTGACTGCAGACAAAACTTGTATGCACGACTAGAAAGGACCGGAGGGAGTACATGTGAAACTGCTGCAAACGAGGTGATCACCCTCGGAATAATGCTAGTACATATTGTTTTGCATGTTCATCCAATGCCAGTGATACAGGAATTCGAACTAATTGAAATAAATTCATTCATACACGGTCGGATTTCATATAAACATGCCGGATTTCATTACATTTCATACATTCTTCAACTAAAAAGGGGTGCGCTGGAGGTATAATTAATTAACCGAAGCTACCCACCTGTGTCCTGCTGAGCCGAACAAAAGCTTCAGTGACTTAACTACAGGTGCAGTTGCGTAACTGACATGTGGCCTGTTGGGCCCACGTGTCAGTCAGCCAACTGCACCAGCAGTTAAGTAGAAGCAGCGTTCTTCTCCAGCGCAGCTCTCCGACTCCATGTCGCCGCCAAGAAGCTAACCGGCCGTCAATGGTCAACCCGCCTAGCTTGGCTTCAACCGGAGGGTAGAAGCGGTGGCCTTACTTGGACCCGAGCGGCGACGACCTACCGTGTTCTACTCTTCCTCGTTTTCTGTGTGGTGCGGCTTCGTTGGCAGTGGGGCGGGGCCTCAGCGGAGCCGGCGATGTCCTCTGTCTCGTTGCCGGTGGGTGGCGCCTCAGCGGAGCGGTGGAAATCCTCCCCCACGTTGCCAGCAGGGTGGGGCCTCGACTGAGCCGGCGATGTCCTCTGCCTCGTTATTGGCGGGGCGGGGCCTCGGCGGAGCCGGCGGTGTCCTCTGCCTCGTTGTTAGCGCCGCGGGGCCTCGGCGGAGCAGGGCCTCGTCGACGCTAGCGGAGCGGGGACTCGTCGGAGCTGGCATTGTCCTCTGCCTCGTCCTCGGTCTCGCCAAACAGCGCCTCGCCCGCTTCATCGCCCTCTTTGCTAGCCTCTTTGTAGGCGGCCGCAGCCTCCGCCACCCGCATGCGGTACCGCCAGCACTCGAGGCGGCCCTTGCGGGCGGAGCGGTACGAGTCGAGCAGCGCCTCCTACTCCGCCCGCTCCGCGGCGATCTGCTCCTCCGCGTGTAGGTGCTCCTGGAGGAGATGGTGGTTGTAGGCGGCGTCGGCCTGCGCCTCCCGGAACTGCTCCTCACGCATCTGCCTCACCCTGTCCATATATTGGGCACGGGCCTCGCTGATGGTCATGGTGCAATGCACCGGCGAGGATGGCGCGGAGGAGGGGGTTGGCGCCGGATCGTCGACTACCATGTTCTCCATTGGGACGTCGTCGTCCTCCGGCTGCCTGCCGGCCAGCCGGTCGGCAGCAATGGCTGCCATCTCCTTGTGGTCCATCGTCCGCCCATCCTGAATAGCGCTGGAGCGCGAGGAAGACATGGTGGGCAGTAGTGGTGTGGACAGGAGAAAGGGAACGGATGCGGATGACTGCGGCTATGGCCGGCGCAGCAGTTTATATAGCAATGGTGGGCGGGCGGAGGGACGGACGTGTGGCGCCTTGGCAACCGCGTATCATTAATGTGGGCGGCAGATGGATGGACGGACGACACTTGTGTCGTTTGAAGGCGGAGCAAACGCCTGCACCGAGAAGCGGGGCGGGCGGCGCTGACTGTTTCGGGCGGAAAGCGCGCGCGGGCGAGGAGATGACTTTACTTGGAGAGGATGACAATGGGGACCCACCAGGTCCATAGCCTCACGTACGCAAGTGCCTCCTTATTATTTATATATATAACTATAATTTATTTTGCTTCCTCCTGGTTTCCTGACATCACGGTCCCACACCATTGTCAACCTATGTAGTAGTCAATAAATGAGAGAATTGCACAAGAAGCGGCCGACCGCTGGGACCAAGCAGCTCGAGCAGTATTTGTGTTTTTGAGGTGTGAGCACTGCAGAGTTTTTCGATGTTTAGCCCAGATATTAATTTTTCTCCTGTGAACAACAACGAAAACATCGCTACAGGTATTAACTAGGCGGGTTGTGGCCCGTCTAGCCCAGGCCAGATATCCAGCCCAGATATTAATTTTTTTCAAGCTGAAAATGGCTAGCCCAGCTATACTTTTTTTAGGAATACCCAGGCAAGGTCAAGTTGTTATTCTCCGCCCCGCTGGGCTCCAAATCTTTCCTAGGAGGGATGCATTAGGCTTAAGAAGAAAATGGGCTTTAAGGAATAATAAATGGGATGTAATTATAAAAACTAGGCAGTAACTATAAAAAAATGCACCAAACACGTGATTACTTTATAAAATATTATTTTTGGATATTGAAAATTTTAATTTCATTAATTGTTGCGAGCGGAATGTTTTGTTGGATTTTTACGTAATATAAATTTATATTGAAATTGTATTTAATCTGACTAGAAATTTCGGGATAAAAATATTTTGGATCCCATCAAAATGTGGGAAATTTTATTGAATTCTGTTTTGAACGGTTGGTTGAAATGGGCTGTACTTTTAGCAAACTGTAAATGGGTTGTAGTAAATTCCATTAGAATTCAAAAATGGGCTACACATTCTTACAAATCTCAAATAGGCTATAAGTTCTCTGCCACACACTTCTGGCCTTACTAAGTTGACGCGTCCCCTAAAAAAACAGAGTTGACGCTTATGCAAGGCTTTGTCAACTTATAGTCAACACACGGTTCTAGCAGCAGTGGCCGTTGGATGTCCATCCAACGCATGCCGTGCTTCTTCTTCAATCTCGGATGTTCTAGCTTCACCCGCCCAAAAAATGATTCCTCCCCCTGACATCTGGGGCGCACCGTTTCGGAAGCTGACCTATGGGCCTACTAAGTTGACGTACCAAGGGCTTTGTCAACTTAGTCAATATAAACGATTCTAGCTGCAGTGACCGTACGATGTCCATCCAACGACCGTCGTGCTTCTTCAACCTCTGGTCTTCTTGCTCCAGCCGCCCAAAGCAGCGCCGGTCGTGCCGCCTGCTCCTGCCTCCCGTTGCCGGCTGTGCTGCCGCGGAGGCCTCACTGCCCCTACTACTCCCACCGCTGGCCAGGCCATCCCTCCACTCACCCACACCCCCTGTTATTCTGCGGCGACGGCAGCGCAGCCGAACCAGTGAACCCTCGTACTCCTCTCCGCGTGTGCATCCACTGCCGCGTTTTCCCCGGCTCCGCGTCGTCCCCTTCCTAGGCCTCGCCGTCGTCCACCGCCCTGGTGCTCTCGGCGTGGCGTGGTCAACGTGGTCAAGGAACGACTTCCATCGGACGTGGACTGTACGTGGAGAGGCTGACAACTGGGTCCACGGTAGCCGCAAGGAAGTGCCTCCTTATTACACGCAAAATAATTATTCCTCCACCTGACAGCGGGGACCCACCGGACGGGCCACCGTATTTCACGAAAAAATGATTCGCCCCCTGACTGCTGGGACCCACGAGCTACATCTTCGCACGCAAGGAAGTGCGTCCGGAAAAAAAAATGATTCGCCCCCCTGACTGCTGGGACCCACCAGCTACATCTTCGCACGCAAGGAAGTGCGTCCGGAAAAAATGATTCGCCCCCCTACTGCTGGGACCCACCAGCTACACCTTCGCACGCAAGGAA
>NC_057808.1:493037888-493038674 GCF_018294505.1 Triticum aestivum | reverse complement strand
ACGCAAGGAAGTGTGTCTGGGCAAAAAAATGATTCGCCCCCTGACTGCTGGGACCCAGCAACTACACCTTCGCACGCAAGGAAGTGCGTCCGGGCAAAAAAAACAAAACGATTCGCCCCCCTGAGTGCTGGGGCCCACCAGCTACATCTTCGCAGGCAAGGAAGTGCCTGACATTCGGGACCCACCTGGTCGAAGCGTACGTAGCGTTGTCATTCTGGTCGCGAACGTGTACGTACATACTGGTCGATGTAGAGGCGCGCACGTGTCGTAGTAGAGGCGCACACGTGTCGTGGTAGAGGCGCGCACGTAGCATGTACACGTACGTACAGCGGCCAGGGTGCAAGAGAGAAAATACGGCCACGTATGTGTACATACGGGCAGGGTCTCGAACGCCTACTCGCGCATACGTACGGCCAGGGCTCGTGTACATGGCTGGGTCGGAACAGAGAAACAGCTTCGTCGTCATGTTCATGGGGAGGCAACGGAATGCGTCGTGTTCATGGCGAGGCAACGGAATGCGTCGTGTTCATGGGGAGGCAACGGAATGCATCGTGTTCATCGGGAGGCAACGGAATACATCGTGTTCATCGGGAGGCAACGGAACGTGTGGGAGCCAACCAGTTGGGTCGGAACGGAATGCATGGTCGTGTTCATCGGGAGGGCTTGGACGGAACAGGCGATGGAAACGAGGCCTGGCATACCGCAAAACGGAGGAAACGGACCTCCTACGTTCGGAACAGGGTCCTGTTGATCGGGAGGGGTGTGGCGTACCGCAAAACGGAGGAA
>NC_057808.1:492273496-492289139 GCF_018294505.1 Triticum aestivum | reverse complement strand
GTCAATCTTCCTCTCCTAACCACCTTAGGAGGCTATCAGTTTCCTACACACGTTCATTATTTCTCTCCATGTTCGAGATCTCTAACTCTCTCAACTATACAACCCCCTGTTTTCCACTCTGTTACCAACTGTATTTACCTCACACACCCTCCATTGCACCCCATGCCGAGCTCTCCCTCTCTCTCTCTCTCCCTCCCACCCACTTTCGCTAGATACATGCATTGCCTATCTAGCCCCCAACCTCTCATGTGCATGCACGCACGTTGTCTATCTAGGTCACTACCTCGAGACTATCTTGCTCTTTCTTCCGCACGGCGGGCCACACTCGCTCAATCTCGCTCTCTTTATCTGAGTCTCGATTAACCTCGTTTTCTTTCACATACAAATGATATATCTCCCTGTTCGGGCCTCGATCGACACACTCTATACTCTCTCATGCAGATTGTCTATCTAGGTCAGTCCATCCAAGCCGCCCCCACTCTTTTGACCTCATGGCGGGCTACGCTCGCTCTCTCCCTCTCTCTCTCTCTCTCTATCTCTCTCTCTCTCTTTGTATGTCTCGATTGACCTCGCTCTTTCTCGGACACAAACGATATATCTCCATGTTTGAGCCCAAATCGACATATTCATATTGTATACTCTCTCCTGCACATTGTCTATCTAGGTCACTCTCTCCAACCCGTCTCACTCTTTCGATCGCACGACGACCCACACTCGCTCAATCTCTCTCCCTTTATATATCTAATAAATTGACCTTGCTTCCTCCAACGCACAGAATATATCTATATGTATGTGGCTGGATCATCTCTCAAGCTCTATCTTACAGCCCTCATCCTTCCCAAAAGCTCAATCCGACAATATCTCTCCAGAGCATATATATCTTTTCAATGAATGTCGGACCACACTCACTTTGTCTCTATCTATATGTCTCTCGATTGACCTCGCTTGCTCACGCCGTATCGTCCACACATTGAAGCTACCTCTCCATCCCTCGCAAAGCCGGAGCTATTTACATTGCGAGGGGGACTCCAACCTTGGATTAATTTGTGTAGGCATTTATTCCGGTGGGTTTTGATTATATCTTCGTAGCATTCGGCCCACAACTACTCCGAACACCGTTGCAACCCCCGCACCTCCCCCAATTGATTTCCCTCTAGCTCGGTCATCGCTCTCTCGCACGTCCTTTCTCGCCTTCAACGTCGCACCATGGTATTATTGCAAAAAACTCTGTGTCCTCTTTAATTATTACAAATAAGCTACAAAACTGCACACCGATAGTCCACCTGGAATGGAACAAATTTCGACCCACAAATTAAAGTGCTACAAACTACACACCGAGGGGCCCATCTATCATGAAACAAATTTGGACCCATATACAAATTAAAAAATAAAGGACGAGGATCGAACATGCGACCAGGGCCTTCAAGCCGCACGTCGATGGGCAACATACGTAGAACAGCAATGTTTGTTGTACCCTCCTTTGTTCATATAATGTTTTTATATTACCACAGCCTATTTAATGGATAACATGTAATATTATTTTTAGTACATTAGTGGGACCGGCTCGTTAGCACGTAGTACTATTCGCCTTCACTTACTGGTGGATTCCATGTGTGCTCTCTCTCTCTCTCTCTCTCTCCTCCCCTTCTGCGTTTAGACGCACGGGTAAAGACAAAGAACTCGCGGGCGATGTTGCCGTTGACCATATCTGGACGCGTTCACAAGTTATGGCACCAGTTTCACGTACTAGTAGTACTAGTCAATGTGTACGTGCAATGCACGTTAATCTGGAAGTATATTAAGTGCATGCGGATATTAAGTAGGATATTATTTGCATGTTATATGTGATTAGCACTAATTTTTGGCATGAAATTAACTGCACGCTAAACGTGTTGAGCGCTCGACATTGTAGCAGTCTAGGTCGTTGGATGAGAAGGAATACATGTGGCTTGATGACGTTTTATATTTAATTTGATACGGCTCTAGCAGAACATTCAATCGATCAAACCATAGATTTCATTCAGTCTGACTCCGACTTTACATTCATACGACGATCGATCTAAAATAAACGGAAATGATAAACGTTTAGATTTTAAGCATGGCAATCCAAACGTTTTTCATGGCAAATTTAGATTACGCGACGGTGGCGGGGGCGTCTTGCGGTGGGAAGCGGCTCCACTGTCGTGCTCTGTGTGTCATCAGGCCACTGACCGACGGTGACGGTGGCGTCTTGCGCTGTTGTTGGCGTACTCCTAGACGTTGGCCCTAGCTTCAAGGAAGGCCACAATGTTCTGGACTTCGGTCTCCAGGAGCGAGTCAACTAGCGGGAGGAGGCGACTGGCGTTGGTGCAAGGAAGCGGTCGACGGCGGCCATCCATGCCGCTGAGGGGGGCACTGGCACCCACGTGGGGACACGCGTTGGTAACGGCACGGCGGAGACATTCATGTGCACGGGCAACGGCACGGGCGCGCACGTCAGTGCACGCGCAGGCGCATGCGCTGGCAGGTGCACGGGCGCGTGAAAGTTGGCGGGGACCTCGTGGAACCCCGTGGCATCAAGCTCGGCAACAATGTGCGGCTCCCAGCCCATCAATGCCACGGGGATGGGCGCTGGCGCAATCGGGTGACGGGAGCCGGAACGGGAGCGGGGACAGGCGCGGCATCTTCCCGCAAGGCCGGTTCAAGCTCATCCCAAAGCGCCTTATGTTCTTGAGACTCCGGCTGGGTGTCTTCCTCAGGAAACTGGAAGACTAAGGGCAGACTATATATCGTGATTCAGCATGGCGTACGGCTAGGTCAGGCTGGTTGGAGGTAGACGACAGGAGAATCGGAGCGGAAGAGAGAAGATTGTAGCAATACCGGGTAGTGCGGGGTTGATTTTAAACTGTGGCGCCGGCGACATTAAAAGTGGGAGCAGTTGGGACGAAGGTGGGCGGCGGAGCCCGGTCAAAGAGCTCGCCTCCCAATGAGCCTGAGCAGCGGTCTACTCGCACGCCTCCTATCAGCCGGCACAGTGGTCTGCTCGCACGCCTCCCGTCGACTCACACGCTTGCTCGGACGGCACCTGTCGATGAGAAACGGGACTCGTGGCGGCACGTAAATGCCCACGGTTTCAATAGTGAAAACGTTCGCCTTAACGTGACAGGTCTTTGTTCCAAAATACCATGGCTCTTCATTTGTGCAACTTCACATAAGCAGCATGTCTCAAATTGAATAAAAAAATTACGTAGGAATATTTGTGCCATATCACGTGACCGTGCTCATTTTCATGAATTTCTGGTCACTTTTGGATTTTCTGAAATTCAAAATCCAGGATTCGAAACAATATCATAACCTGCATCATGCAATAAATTTTCAAGCAATACATCTTTCCTGTTGTATTTCTTAAGAAAGGATTTGGTCAAACATTTTGCTTAGTTAGACTTCAGACAAGTTATATATGCAGAGTAAAAGGATAATACTTCCGTACTAGTGCATTGCCTAATATATTATGTCAAGTACTAGGCACGAACAAATGGGCTCAATTCTGTGCTCATCCTGGTGTAGTACTCCTATTAGTACTAGGCAATGCAGTTGACGGGTGACCTTGGGTAGCGGCGACCGAGGGAATTGAACCGTGCTCCGCATGGTAGGTAACGTTGTCTAGTTACTAAAGCATCCCTCCATTGTTCATCGGTAGTCACTATGGACCGGGGACATGAGGGGAATTTCCTAGGGGTGGAATTCTGGCCGCCAAATATTTTGACTCGAAACGCGGAGGCTCAACTGGATGGGTCCGGCTAATGTGCGTACCACGCACGCCACCAGAAGGACATGAGCCCGGTTTTTTTAGGATCAACACGAGCCAAGGTTTGGCTGGTACACCGTTGGGTCCTACCATTCAAGTATATGAAATGAATCTTTTAAATTGCCGCACGAATCTACATGTATTACAATGCCCGTATTTTCCTTGCAAATAATAATCTCAACGTGGTAATTGACTTATGACGAGTTCCTGAATTAGAGTGAGTTTGTGATATAGTGATCTCAATGTGGATTTCACATTTCATGGTATCCCTAGTAAGTTTTTCATTGCAAATTCAAATTTAAAAGATGAACGGTATGGTGGTGAGAAAACTTTGTATGTATCAAGCATATGACCCCCCCGCCACACACACACGAACACAACAACAATCCAATAAGTATAGTGCATCTATTTTTCCAAACCATGCATGTATGACACGAATTCAAAAATACTCCTTCTATTCCTAAATATTAGTCTTTTAGAGATTTCAACAAGTGACTACATACGGAGCAAAATGAGTGAATCTACACTCTAAAATATGTCTATATACATCCGTATGTGGCAGTCCATTTGAAATCTCTAAAAGGACTAATATTTAGGAACGAAGGGAGTAAAATGTAAGACATGCATGGTCCTCAATTCAATATTTAAAATGAACAGGAAACTGAAACATGAATATTAAGTCTAGTGCTACAGTACATGCAAATGTTGTGTTAGGCGGAGCTATGTAGATTGTCGAGGGTTAACCCCTCGACCTTAGATAAAATTGTGAAGTTGTGTTTAGGATTGTTTAGATTATATTTGTCGCCACCCTCGCAAACACCAATTGGTTCTGCACCCCCCTCCTCCCCGGGAGAATATCATGTGCCCCCACACCTTAGATGCTATATACTGATACGAGTTCCTTGGAGCTTGTAGATCTGAGATATAGCAGCCCACAGGATGTCTTAATATTTTTACAGGAAACCTTGATGAGTTTGAGAATTGCAGAAAATTTGTACAAAAACTACTCACATGCCCTTGGATCCCATATCCAACGACCTCGAAGCTCGTATCAGCGTAGCATCTAAGATGAAGGAGGACATCATATTCTCCTGTATGTAAGAATATCATGTGCTACCACACCTTAGATGCTTTGGTGATACAAGCTCTTTGGAGCCGTTGGATTTGTGACCCAACAACTCCTCGGTGGTTTGAATGTTTTTTTGCAGAAAAGCCCCCAAATAGTTCGGCCACTGCTTACAAGCACAAAGACTGCTCAGATGCCATTGGATCTTAGATCAAACGACCTCGAAGCTCGTATCACCATAGCGTCCAAGCTACGAGAGCACCTGATGTTTTCTCGCACGGGAGAATATGAGGTGCCCCCGCACCGTAGATTCTATGGTGATACGAGTTCATGGAGATCTAACGGCTCACAGTAGGAGGTTTGAATGTTTTTGCAATATATGCCTGAGAGAGTTTGGGAATTGCGCAGAAAGTACAAGTACTACGCATGTGGCATCTTATCACAGATCATACGACCTAGATGCTTGTATCACCGTATCGGCTAATTAAGCTACGGGGAGCACCTAATATGAGCAACGGGGAGCCGTTGGATCCAAGATGCAACAGCACACACGAGGCCTGAATGTTTTATTTGCAAAAAAACCTTGGAGAGTTTGTAAATTGCACATAATTACAAAGACTACTCCCAAGCCATTGGATCTCAGTTCCAACGATCTAAAAACTCATATCACCATAGCATCTAAGCTGCGGGGTGGATGTGATATTCTATGCCACTGTCAACTTTGTTCCTAAACTTGCAAAATACGTGTAACTCGTGCCATTACTTGTCTAACCACACAAAATGTTTGTTCAAAAAAACCATCCTACACTGAAATATCGGAACAACACACGGGGGTCCCACTTGTCATTGATCAAATTTGGACCTAAAACTAACAAATCTGAAAGACGAGATTCGAACTGGCAACCTAGACTACAAAGCGTAAGTCGATAGCCTGAAACAACAACGGTTGTTGGCTTTGTCCCATAACTTGATTTTATACAGTATTACGTTGAGTAGAGTAGAGGGAGTGGCTCGTCAACACGTGCATGACCATTGACTCACTTACTAGTGGGTCCCAGGTCTGCGATCTCTCTCTCCTCTCGATCATCTAACCTTTAGACGCACGGGTGAGGGAGTCCTAGATTAAGGGGTCCTCGGGCGTTCGGCCTGTTGGACATGGGCCGGACTGTTGGGCCGCGAAGATACAAGATAGAAGACTCTCTCCCGTGTCCGGATAGGACTCTCCTTGACATGGAAGGCAAGCTTGGCATCCAGATATGAAGACTCCTTTCTCTGTAACCAACTTTGTATAACCCTAGTCCCCTACGGTGCCTATATAAACTGGAGGGCTTAGTCCATAGAGGCAATGATAATCATAGTAATACAGGCTAGGCTTTTAGGGTTTTAGCCATTACGATCTCGTGGTAGATCTACTCTTGTAATACTCATATTCATCAAGATCAATCAAGCAGGAAGTAGGGTATTACCTCCATAGAGAGGGCCTGAACCTGGGTTAACATCGTGTCCCCTGTCTCCTGTTACCATCAACCTTAGACGCACCGTTCGGGACCCCCTACCCGAGATCCGCCGGTTTTGACACCGACATTGGTGCTTTCATTGAGAGTTCCGCTGTGACGTCAAAGACAGGATTGATGGCTCGCCTTGTTATCAAGGACAGTGTCACCTCCGGAGGAGCACTGGCCCCAGGCCAAACCCTCCGGCTGGGCAGTTTTACCATGACCGCCCATTCGGCCGTTAAGACGAGGATGGCTTCTCCAGTCATCAAAAATCCCCTCCGTGTTGACTCCGAACACTCCAAGCCGATGGATCCGGCAGAGTTTTCGTCTTTGAACGAGCTCCTAGATCGCTTTGCCGCCTTGGGGGTCGCTACAGACTACGATCGGATTGGGCTTAAACCCGACCATAGAGAAATTAAATGTCCACCGATCACCCACCATATTTTTTTTGACTACGTACTGTGAAGCAATAGCTCCACAGTATTTTATTTAAAATTAAAAGAATAGAGGTCCACCTATATACAAACTAGAAAGGCAGAAAAGAAACTTACCTACTTACCTATGCTACAAAATACAACAATCTAAGGAAGATTATTAACCCAAGCTAAGAAAGCAGGTTTAGCACTCTCCCTCACTCTATGGTACAACAAGTTGATATCATGTACAAATTTACCCCTCCACACGCCAAACGAGGCCCTCTCTGATCGGAAGATCTTCCCATTCCTAGTAGTCCAAATGCACCAGGCCGCAGGATCACCCACCATATAGCGGTAGTAGAGGAGCAGGATGACAACTCTTCCTCTATACTGAGGACGAACTATGTTCGGATCTCCGAGCTCGAAGAGTCGGATACCTGCCTTCGGAAAGACACGCCCTGCCCTCCGAACCTAGAATCGGACGACGGGCTTGAAAAATCAGTTGATATCCTGGAGCCCGAGCTATTAAGTTCGGAAGCTTTTCAAACTCCGGATCCCAAAGTGGGTCAGGGTTCGGATTTAAAGCCACCCACCCGCCAAGATATATGTTGGAAATATGCCCTAGAGGCAATAATAAAAGGTTATTATTATATTTCTTTGTTCATGATAATAGTCTATTATTCATGCTATAATTGTATTGTCCGGAAATCGTAATACATATGTGAATACATAGATCACAACCTGTCCCTAGTAAGCCTCTAGTTGACTAGCTCGTTGATCAACAGATAGTCATGGTTTCCTGACTATGGACATAGGATGTCATTGATAACGGGATCACATCATTAGGAGAATGATGTGATGGACAAGACCCAACTTAAGCATAGCATAAAAGATCGTGTAGTATCGTTTGCTAGAGCTTTTCCAATGTCAAGTATCTTTTCCTTAGACCATGAGATCGTGCAACTCCCGGATACCGTAGGAGTGCTTTGGGTGTGCCAAACGTCACAACATAACTGGGTGACTATAAAGGTGCATTACGGGTATCTCCGAAAGTGTCTGTTGGGTTGGCACGGATCAAGACTGGGATTTGTCACTCCGTGTAAACGGAGAGGTATCTCTGGGCCCACTCGGTAATGCATCATCATAATGAGCTCAATGTGACTAAGGCGTTAGTCACGGGATCATGCATTGCGGTACGAGTAAAGAGACTTGCCGGTAACGAGATTGAACAAGGTATTGGGATACCGACGATCGAATCTCGGGCAAGTAACATACCGATTGACAAAGGGAATTGCATACGGATTGATTGAATCCTCGACACCGTGGTTCACCCGATGATATCATCGTGGAACATGTGGGAGCCAACATGGGTATCCAGATCCCGCTGTTGGTTATTGACCGGAGAGGCGTCTCGGTCATGTCTGCATGTCTCCCGAACCCGTAGGGTCTACACACTTAAGGTCCGGTGACGCTAGGGTTGTAGATATATATGTATGCGGAAACCCGAAAGTTGTTCGGAGTCCCGGATGAGATCCCGGACGTCACGAGAGGTTCCGGAATAGTCCGAAGGTGAAGAATTATATATAGGAAGTCCAGTTTTGGCCACCGGGAAAGTTTCGGGGGTTATCGGTATTGTACCGGGACCACCGAAAGGGTCCCGGGGTTCCACCGGGTGGGGCCACCTGTCCCGGAGGGCCCCGCGGGCTGAAAGTGGAGGGGAACCAGCCCCTAGTGGGCTGGGGCGCCTCCTTGGGCCTCCCCCCCCCATGCGCCTAGGGTTGGGAACCCTAGGGGGAGTTCCCCCTTGCCTTGGGGGGCAAGGCAACCCCTTCCCCCCTTGGCGCCGCCCCCCCTGGAGATCCCATCTCCTAGGGCTGCGCAACCCCCTTGGGGGCCTATATAAAGGGGGGAGGGAGGGCAGCATACTACAGCCTTTGGCGCCTCCCTCCTCCCCTGCAACACCTCTCTCTCTTGCGCAGAAGCTCGGCGAAGCCCTGCCGGAGAGCCGCTACATCCACCACCACGCCGTCGTGCTATTGGATCTCCATCAACCTCTCCTCCCCCCTTGCTGGATCAAGAAAGGAGGAGACGTCGCTGCACCGTACGTGTGTTGAACGCGGAGGTGCCGTACGTTCGGCACTCGGTCATCGGTGACTTGGATCACGGCGAGTACGACTCCGTCATCCACGTTCATTGGAACGCTTCCGCTCGCGATCTACAACGGTATGTAGATGCACTCCCTTCCCCTCGTTGCTAGTAGACTCCATAGATGCATCTTGGTGAGCGTAGGAAAATTTTGAAATTATGCTACGATTCCCAACAGTGGCATCAGAGCCAGGTTTATGCGTAGTTACTATGCACGAGTAGAACACAAAGAAGTTGTGGGCGTTGATGTTGCCAATTCTTCTTGCCGCTACTAGTCGTTTCTTGTTTCGGCGGCATTGTAGGATGAAGCGGCCCGGACCGACCTTACACGTACGCTTACGTGAGACGGGTTCCACCGATTGACATGCACTAGTTGCATAAGGTGGCTAGCGGGTGTCTGTCTCTCCTACTTTAGTCGGAACGGATTCGATGAAAAGGGTCCTTATGAAGGGTAAATAGAAATTGGCAAATCACGTTGTGGTCATACGTAGGTAAGAAAACGTTCTTGCTAGAAACCTACAAACCACGTAAAAACTTGCAACAACAATTAGAGGACGTCTAACTTGTTTTTGCAGCAAGTGATATATGTGATATGATATGGCCAGAAGATGTGATGAATGATATATGTGATGTATGAGATTGATCATATTCTTGTAATAGGAATCACGACTTGCATGTCGATGAGTATGACAACCGGCAGGAGCCATAGGAGTTGTCTTTATAATTTTGCATGACCTGCGTGTCATTGAATAACGCCATGTAATTTACTTTACTTTGTTGCTAAACGCGTTAGCCATACAAGTAGAAGTAATCGTTGGCGTGACGACTTCATGAAGACACAATGATGGAGATCATGATGATGGAGATCATGGTGTCATGCCGGTGACGAAGATGATCATGGTGCCCCGAAGATGGAGATCAAAGGAGCATGATGATATTGGCCATATCATGTCACTGTTTGATTGCATGTGATGTTTATCATGTTTTTGCATCTTATTTGCTTAGAACGACGGTAGCAAGTAGGATGATCCCTTATGATAATTTCAAGAAAGTGTTCACCCTAACTGTGCACCATTGCGAAAGTTCGTTGTTTCGAAGCACCACGTGATGATCGGGTGTGATAGATTCTAACGTTCGAATACAACGGGTGTTGACGAGCCTAGCATGTACAGACATGGCCTCGAAACACACGCAATACACTTAGGTTGACTTGACGAGCCTAGCATGTACAGACATGGCCTCAGAACACGGAGGACCGAAAGGTCAAGCATGAATCGTATAGAAGATACGATCAACATGGAGATGTTCACCGATCTTGACTAGTCCGTCTCACGTGATGATCGGACACGGCCTAGTTGAATTCGGATCATGTTTCACTTAGATGACTAGAGGAATGTCTATCTGAGTGGGAGTTCATTAAATAACTTGATTATATGAACTTAATTATCATGAACTTAGTCTAAAATCTTTACACTATGTATTGTAGATCAAATGGCCCACGTTGTCCTCAATTTCAACGCGTTCCTAGAGAAAACCAAGCTGAAAGATGATGGCAGCAACTATACGGACTGGGTCCGGAACCTGAGGATCATCCTCATAGCAGCCAAGAAAGATTATGTCTTAGAAGCACCGCTAGGTGAAGTACCAATCCCTGAGAACCAAGACGTTATGAACGCTTGGCAGCAGCGTGCTGATGATTACTCCCTCGTTCAGTGCGGCATGCTTTACAGCTTAGAACTGGGTCTCCAAAAGCGTTTTGAGAAACATGGAGCATATGAGATGTTCGAGGAGCTGAAACTGGTTTTTCAAGCTCATGCCCGGGTCGAGAGATATGATGTCTCCGACAAGTTCTTCAGCTGTAAAATGGAGGAGAACAGTTCTGTCAGTGAGCACATACTCAGAATGTCTGGGTTGCACAACCGCTTGTCTCAGCTGGGAGTTAATCTCCCGGATGACGCGGTCATTGACAGAATCCTCCAGTCGCTTCCACCAAGCTACAAGAGCTTTGTGATGAACTACAATATGCAGGGGATGGAAAAGACCATTCCCGAGGTATATTCAATGCTGAAATCAGCTGAGGTAGAGATCAGAAAAGAACATCAAGTGTTGATGGTGAATAAAACCACTAAGTTCAAGAAGGGCAAGGGTAAAAAGAACTTCAAGAAGGACGGCAAGGGAGTTGCCGCGCCCGGTAAGCCAGTTACCGGGAAGAAGTCAAAGAATGGACCCAAGCCCGAGACTGAGTGCTTTTATTGCAAGGGAAGTGGTCACTGGAAGCGGAACTGCCCCAAATATTTAGCGGACAAGAAGAAGGCCGGCAACACCCAAGGTATATGTGATATACAAGTAATTGATGTGTACCTTACCAGTACTCGTAGTAGCTCCTGGGTATTTGATACCGGTGCGGTTGCTCATATTTGTAACTCAAAGCAGGAACTACGGAATAAACGGAGACTGGCAAAGGACGAGGTGACGATGCGCGTCGGGAATGGTTCCAAGGTCGATGTGATCGCCGTCGGCACGCTACCTCTGCATCTACCTACGGGATTAGTTTTAAACCTCAATAATTGTTATTTAGTGCCATCTTTGAGCATGAACATTGTATCTGGATCTCGTTTAATTCGAGATGGCTACTCATTTAAATCCGAGAATAATGGTTGTTCTATTTATTTGAGAGATATGTTTTATGGTCATGCCCCGCTGG
Source organism: Triticum aestivum (assembly GCF_018294505.1). Classification (NCBI taxonomy): domain Eukaryota; kingdom Viridiplantae; phylum Streptophyta; class Magnoliopsida; order Poales; family Poaceae; genus Triticum; species Triticum aestivum. The sequence goes on along the minus strand of NC_057808.1, from coordinate 492,277,525 downwards.
TCAATGGTTTATTTTTGATGAATCTCGAACGTGATGTTACACATGTTCATAGTGTGAATACCAAAAGATGTAAAGTTGATAACGATAGTCCCACATACTTGTGGCACTGCCGCCTTGGTCACATTGGTGTCAAGCGCATGAAGAAGCTCCATGCAGATGGACTTTTGGAGTCTCTTGATTACGAATCATTTGACACGTGCGAACCATGCCTCATGGGTAAGATGACCAAGACTCCGTTCTCCGGAACAATGGAGCGAGCAACCAACTTACTGGAAATCATACATACCGATGTATGCGGTCCGATGAGTGTTGAGGCTCGCGGAGGATATCGTTATGTTCTCACTCTCACTGATGACTTAAGTAGATATGGGTATGTCTACCTAATGAAACACAAGTCTGAAACCTTTGAAAAGTTCAAGGAATTTCAGAGTGAGGTTGAAAATCAACGTGACAGAAAAATAAAATTCTTACGATCAGATCGTGGAGGAGAATATTTAAGTCACGAATTTGGTACACACTTAAGGAAATGTGGAATAGTTTCAAAACTCACGCCGCCTGGAACACCTCAGAGAAATGGTGTGTCCGAACGTCGTAATCGCACTCTATTGGATATGGTGCGATCTATGATGTCTCTTACCGATTTACCGCTCTCATTTTGGGGTTATGCTTTAGAGACTGCCGCATTCACTTTAAATAGGGCACCGTCTAAATCCGTTGAGACGACACCGTATGAATTATGGTTTGGGAAGAAACCTAAGCTGTCGTTTCTAAAAGTTTGGGGATGCGATGCTTATGTCAAGAAACTTCAACCTGAAAAGCTCGAACCCAAATCGGAAAAATGCGTCTTCATAGGATACCCTAAGGAAACTATTGGGTATACCTTCTACCTCAGATCCGAAGGCAAGATCTTCGTTGCCAAGAACAGGTCCTTTCTAGAGAAGGAGTTTCTCTCGAAAGAATTGAGTGGGAGGAAAGTGGAACTTGATGAGGTGATAGTCACCCCTTCCGAACCGGAAAGTAGCGCAGCGCGGGAAAATGTTCCTGTGGTGCCTACACCGACTGGGGAGGAAGTTAATGATGATGATCATGAAACTTCAGATCAAGTTACTGAACTTCGTAGGTCCACAAGGACACGTTCCGCACCAGAGTGGTACGGCAACCCTGTCTTGGAAATCATGTTGTTAGACAACGGTGAACCTTCGAACTATGAAGAAGCGATGGCGGGCCCGGATTCCGACAAATGGCTAGAAGCCATGAAATCCGAGATAGAATCCATGTATGAAAACAAAGTATGGACTTTGACTGACTTGCCCGATGAGCGGCGAGCCATAGAAAACAAATGGATCTTTAAGAAGAAGACGGACGCAGATGGTAATGTGACCATCTACAAAGCTCGACTTGTCGCTAAGGGTTATCGAAAAATTCAAGGGGTTGACTACGATGAGACTTTCTCACCCGTAGCGAAGCTGAAGCCGTCCGAATCATGTTAGCAATTGCCGCATACTATGATTATGAGATATGGCAGATGGACGTCAAAACGGCATTCCTTAACGGCTTCCTTAAGGAAGAGTTGTTTATGATGCAGCCGGAAGGTTTTGTCGATCCTAAGAATGCTAACAAAGTATGCAAGCTCCAACGCTCAATCTATGGGCTGGTGCAAGCATCTCGGAGTTGGAACATTCGCTTTGATGAGATGATCAAAGCGTTTGAGTTTACACAGACTTATGGAGAAGCCTGTGTTTACAAGAAAGTGAGTGGGAGCTCTGTAGCATTTCTCATATTGTATGTGGATGACATATTATTGATGGGAAATGATATAGAATTCTTGGAGTGTATAAAGGCCTATTTGAATAAGTGTTTTTCAATGAAGGACCTTGGAGAAGCTGCTTATATATTAGGCATCAAGATCTATAGAGATAGATCAAGACGCCTCATTGGTCTTTCACAGAGTACATACCTTGACAAGATATTGAAGAAGTTCAATATGGATCAGTCCAAGAAGGGGTTCTTGCCTGTATTGCAAGGTGTGCAATTGAGCACGGCTCAATGTCCGACCACGGCAGAAGATATAGAAGAGATGAGTGTCATCCCCTATGCCTCGGCCATAGGGTCTATTATGTATGCCATGCTGTGTACCAGACCTGATGTAAACCTTGCCGTAAGTTTGGTAGGAAGGTACCAAAGTAATCCCGGCAAGGAACACTGGACAGCGGTCAAGAATATCCTGAAGTACCTGAAGAGGACTAAGGATATGTTTCTCGTTTATGGAGGTGACGAAGAGCTCGTCGTAAAGGGTTACGTCGACGCTAGTTTCGACACAGATCCGGATGACTCAAAGTCACAGACCGGATACGTGTATATTTTGAATAGAGGAGCAGTAAGCTGGTGCAGTTGCAAGCAAAGCGTCGTGGCGGGATCTACATGTGAAGCGGAATACATGGCAGCCTCGGAGGCAGCACAGGAAGCAGTCTGGATGAAGGAGTTCATTACCGACCTAGGGGTGATTCCCAATGCGTCGAGCCCGATGACTCTCTTCTGTGACAACACTGGAGCCATTGCCCTTGCGAAGGAGCCCAGGTTTCACAGGAAGACCAGGCATATCAAGCGTCGCTTCAACTCCATTAGTGAAAGTGTTCAAAATGGAGACATAGATATTTGTAAAGTACACACGGACCTGAATGTAGCAGATCCGTTGACTAAACCTCTCCCTAGGGCCAAACATGATCAACACCAGGACGCAATGGGTGTTCGATTCATCACAATGTAACTAGATTATTGACTCTAGTGCAAGTGGGAGACTGTTGGAAATATGCCCTAGAGGCAATAATAAAAGGTTATTATTATATTTCTTTGTTCATGATAATAGTCTATTATTCATGCTATAATTGTATTGTCCGGAAATCGTAATACATGTGTGAATACATAGATCACAACCTGTCCCTAGTAAGCCTCTAGTTGACTAGCTCGTTGATCAACAGATAGTCATGGTTTCCTGACTATGGACATAGGATGTCATTGATAACGGGATCACATCATTAGGAGAATGATGTGATGGACAAGACCCAACTTAAGCATAGCATAAAAGATCGTGTAGTTTCGTTTGCTAGAGCTTTTCCAATGTCAAGTATCTTTTCCTTAGACCATGAGATCGTGCAACTCCCGGATACCGTAGGAGTGCTTTGGGTGTGCCAAACGTCACAACGTAACTGGGTGACTATAAAGGTGCATTACGGGTATCTCCGAAAGTGTCTGTTGGGTTGGCACGGATCAAGACTGGGATTTGTCACTCCGTGTAAACGGAGAGGTATCTCTGGGCCCACTCGGTAATGCATCATCATAATGAGCTCAATGTGACTAAGGCGTTAGTCACGGGATCATGCATTGTGGTACGAGTAAAGAGACTTGCCGGTAACGAGATTGAACAAGGTATTGGGATACCGACGATCGAATCTCGGGCAAGTAACATACCGATTGACAAAGGGAATTGCATACGGATTGATTGAATCCTCGACACTGTGGTTCACCCGATGATATCATCGTGGAACATGTGGGAGCCAACATGGGTATCCAGATCCCGCTGTTGGTTATTGACCGGAGAGGCGTCTCGGTCATGTCTGCATGTCTCCCGAACCCGTAGGGTCTACACACTTAAGGTCCGGTGACGCTAGGGTTGTAGAGATATATGTATGCGGAAACCCGAAAGTTGTTCGGAGTCCCGTATGAGATCCCGGACATCACGAGAGGTTCCGGAATAGTCCGGAGGTGAAGAATTATATATAGGAAGTCCAGTTTTGGCCACCGGGAAAGTTTCGGGGGTTATCGGTATTGTACCGGGACCACCGGAAGGGTCCCGGGGGTCCACCGGGTGGGGCCACCTGTCCCGGAGGGTCCCGTGGGCTGAAAGTGGAGGGGAACCAGCCCCTAGTGGGCTGGGGCGCCTCCTTGGGCCTCCCCCCCATGCGCCTAGGGTTGGGAACCCTAGGGGGGAGTTCCCCCTTGCCTTGGGGGGCAAGGCAACCCCTTCCCCCC
>NC_057808.1:492261689-492273300 GCF_018294505.1 Triticum aestivum | reverse complement strand
GGCCTATATAAAGGGGGGAGGGAGGGCAGCATACTACAGCCTTTGGCGCCTCCCTCCTCCCCTGCAACACCTCTCTCTCTTGCGCAGAAGCTCAGCGAAGCCCTGCCGGAGAGCCGCTACATCCACCACCACGCCGTCGTGCTGTTGGATCTCCATCAACCTCTCCTCCCCCCCTTGCTGGATCAAGAAAGGAGGAGACGTCGCTGCACCGTACGTGTGTTGAACGCGGAGGTGCCGTACGTTCGGCACTCGGTCATCGGTGACTTGGATCACGGCGAGTACGACTCCGTCATCCACGTTCATTGGAACGCTTCCGCTCGCGATCTACAACGGTATGTAGATGCACTCCCTTCCCCTCGTTGCTAGTAGACTCCATAGATGCATCTTGGTGAGCGTAGGAAAATTTTAAAATTATGCTACGATTCCCAACATTATAAACTATCTCATGCACATACGACAGCAGTCTAAGGAAACAGTCCATCACTTTTGGGCTAGATTCCTCGTCAAAGACAACATTAAAGATTGCCGGGACGAAGACGCGATCTTAGTATTCAGCAACAATTGCACGAACGAGGGAATCCTCAACGCCATCAGCCGTCGTCGCGTATTACACTTTGCTGACTTGGCAGCCATAGTACAGAAGTACTGCGCAATGGAAAGCGCCTGGAAAACCCAGGCAGCCCGTTGGGAACCACGGGTTTCCACTCAACCCCCCGTCCGGACAAAAATCATGCACCCTCGTGGGGCGCCAGACCCAACAGTAAAGAAATCTAAGCCCATTGCGGGGCGCAGAACCATTCTGGAGGGATGGCTCGATAGGCCATGCAAAATACACACAACACCGGATACCATACCAACCCACATCCTTAGAGCATGTTGGATACTCCGGCAAGTGGCCAAGAGCGGCGAGGATATCCTCACCAAAAATACCCCAGAGTAACACCCCCCGGAGGATGACGACCCCAACGTATTGACAGTCTTCGAGACATTCGCTTCAAACAATCGGCGTAAAAGGGCTTTCCGCGACCTCGCCGAAGTCTGCCAAGTCGCAGCAATAAACCCCTGGAACGACACGGCCACAACCTTCAATGCCAGTGACGAACCAGAATTCCGGACAGTCCGGGCACCAGCCGCCTTGGTCCTCAATCCAATTGTGGACGGCTTTCGACTCACCAAAGTGCTCGTGGACGGGGGCAGCGAATTAAACCTCATCTACGAGGATACGCTCAATAAAATGGAAATAGACTGGAGCCGCATCGAGCAAAGTAGCACGACCTTCTGGGGAAAAATCACGCTCGACGTGGTATTCGGCACGCCGGAGAATTATCGGTCCGAAGAGATAACCTTCCAAGTGGCCCCTTTCAACAGCGGATATCACGCCCTATTGGGGCGAGACGCATTTACACGCTTCCAAGCTATACCTCATTACGGGTACATGAAGCTCAAGATGCCCGGGCCCAATGGTATCATCACTCTTGCCAGTGATCCGGACATAGCACTCCGCGCCGAAAATAAAACCGCATCCCTGGCCCTCGAAGCACTGTCTGAAGCCCTCGCGGCCGAAGAGCTAACCGCGCTGCGCTCCACTGTGGATAGGGATGACGTAATCCTGGACAAGCGACCCAAATCCACCTCCTTTAACCCAGCAGATGGAAATAGTCAAATTTCAAGTCCACCCGACGGACCCCAAGAAGACAGCATCCATCGGGGCACAACTCGACCCAACGGTCGACGCTGCGCTACGAGAGTTCCTGCGTGAGAACTGGGACTTCTTCGCTTGGCACCCTTCTGATATGCCAGGAATCCCACGCAGGTTGGCCGAACACATCCTCAACATATTAAAGGGATATAAACCGGTCAAGCAAACACTGAAGCATTTTCCGAACCCAAACGACAAGCTATGGGAGAGGAGCTAGCCAAGTTACTTGAGGCCGGATTCATCAGAGAAATAAAACACCCGGACTGGCTAGCAAACCTGGTGATGGTGCCAAAGAAGGATAAATCCTGGTGCCTATGCGTCGATTTCAAAGACCTCAACAAGGCCTGCCCTAAGGATCCCTTCCCCCTCCCTCGCATCGACCAGATTATTGATGCAACCACAGGAGATGACTCACTGTGTTTCCTCGATGCATACTCACGATACCATCAAATCAAGATGAAGGAGTCCGATCAAGCCGCAACGGCATTCATTACCCCATACGGGCCTTTCTGCTTCAACACTATGCCTTTCAGGCTCAAAAACGCTGGCGCCACCTACCAACGCATGATTCAAACATGTGTGGAGAAACAAATCGACAAGGCAGTCGAAGCATATGTGGATAACATAGTCATCAAGAGTAGGCGCCTCGAGTCACTAATAGACGACTTATGTCTCACATTCGAGAACCTCCTTACATATGACATCAAGCTCAATCCGAAAAAGTGTGTTTTCGGCGCTCCCGCCAGAAAATTGTTGGGCTTCATCGTTTCCAATAGAGGAATTGAGGCCAATCCAGCCAAAATCCGGGCTTTGTCACAATTGGCCATACCAACTGACCTTAAACAGGTCCAAAAACTAGCCGGGTGCGTGGCAGCTTTAAGCCGCTTTGTCTCCAGACTAGGAGAAAAGGCATTGCCACTATATCGCCTTCTCCGACGCACTGACCACTTCGAGTGGACGGATGCGGCAACGGCCGGACTGGAAGAAATAAAGGCCCTTTTAGCAAGTAACCCAATCCTTGCCGCACCGAGAGTCGGCGAACCAATGTTATTATACATCTCCACAACACACCAAGTGGTGAGCGCGGTGCTCGTCGTCGAACGAGAGGAGGACGGACACAAATTCTCGCTTCAGAAGCCGGTATACTACGTATCCACTGTCCTCACACCATGCAAATCCCGGTACCCCCATTACCAAAAAATAGCATACGCGGTCTTCATGGCATCCCAGAAGCTACGACACTACTTTCAAGAGTGCTCAATCACGGTGGCCTCCGAAGTACCACTCAGCATAATAAACAACCGCGACGCCACGGGCCGGATTGCCAAGTGGGCCATTGAGCTCCTCCCATTCAACATAAAATACAGACCGCGTAGCTATTAAATCCCAAGTACTGGCCGACTTCGTCGCCGAATGGACAGAAGCCAAACTCCCTAAAGAGTACGGCACATATTCCAACTGGGTCATGCACTTCAACGGCTCCAAAATGCTGTCGGGCTTAGGAGCGGGCGTTGTCCTAACATCCCCCACTGGAGATATAGGTCAGTACATACTCCAGATATTATACACAGACTCCAACAATGCAGCCAAATACGAGGCCTTATTGCACGGTCTCCGGATGGCTGTCTCCATGGGCATACAACGCCTGGAAGTGTGCGGGGATTCAAATCTCGCAATATCTCAAATAAAGGGAGATTTCGATGCCAAAGATCCGAAGATGGCGGCTTACCGTAACGCCGTTCTCAAAATGTCGGCTCGGTTCGAGGGGCTCGAGTTTCATCATGTGGCTCGAGAAAGTAATCAAGCGCGGATGTCCTTGCTCGCATCGGCGCCAAGCGCGACCCCGTCCCACCTAACATCTTTCTGGAAAGGCTCTTCAAGCCATCCGTGGTGTGGCAAGGGGAGAGCGGCAACACCAGTCCGGATCCGACTATAACCCCAGATTCCGAACACACCTATATCATCGGAGGCGCAGCCACCGAAATAACACCGTCGGCCCATCTTATCATGGCAGTCATTGCCCCATGGACCGAACCCTTCTTGGCCTACCTTAATAGGCTGGAACTCCCTGAGGATCAAAACGAGGCTCACTGCATTGTCTGGCGCTCGAAAGCCTACAAGGTTCATGATGGAGAGCTCTACAAGAAAAGCGTTACCGGAGTACTTCAAAGATTTATCTCCGAGGAGGTGGGGCGGCAGCTCTTGGCTGAAATTCATGCCGGCCTCGGTGGTCACCACGCCGCAGCTTGGGCCCTTGTAAGCAACGCCTTTCGTATAGGTTTTTATTGGCCAACGGCCCGAGCAGATGCACAGGACCTTGTCCAACGTTGCGTCGGATGCCAGCTTTTCGCCAACCAAAGCCATATGCCACCCATTGCTCTACAAACAATCCCCATCACTTGGCCTTTTGCGGTCTGGGGGCTGGATATGGTCGGACCCCTTAAAGGAGGAAGCCATAAGAAAAAATATCTGCTAGTCATGTTGGACAAATTCACTAAGTGGATAGAGGCCAAACCAGTTAAAACGGCCGAAGCCGGGCCAGTGATAGACTTCATATCCGGTGTTGTGCACCGTTTTGGTGTTCCACATAGCATCATCGCCGATAACGGCTCCAATTTCACAACCAATGAGGTGAAAACCTGGTGTACTAATCTGGGCATTAAGCTCGATTACGCCTCCGTCAATCACCCACAAACAAACGGTCAAGTCGAACGAGCCAATGGTCTTATTATGAGCGGCATTAAGCCCAGACTAGTGCGGTCCTTGAAAGAATCAGACAAGCACTGGGTTGAGGATCTCGACTCCATACTTTGGGGGCTGCGGACCACACCTAATCGCACTACCGGATATACACCTTTCTTCATGGTGTACGGCGCAGAGGTTGTGTTACCCTGTGACATTATTCATGACTCACCTCGAGTGCGCATGTACAAAGAGAGAGAGGCCGAGCTTGATCGGCAGGACGGCTTAGATGCCCTGGAGGAGGAGCGCGATGTTGCAAAAGCCTGTTCCGCATTTTATCAACAGCAGGCTCGCAGATATCAAAGCAGAGAAGTGCGGGCCAAGACTTATAATGTTGGCGAACTCGTTCTATGCTTGCCGGAGAAGAAAAAGGACAAACTCAAGCCCAAGTGGGAGGGTCCCTTCATCATTAACGAAGTTCTCACGGGAGGAGCGTACCGCCTGCGTGATGCATCAGACAATCGCCTAGAGCCTAAGCCATGGAACGCGGTTAGACTCTGAAGATTCTATGCCTAGCGCCGAACTCTTTGTTCGTCCCCTTCCCCCTTTTGTTTCCATTATTTATTCCTCTCTTTTTTCTTTCTTTTTTAGCCTTAAAGCTTTCGTGCAGCTAAACCGCACACCTATGACGTACACATCCTCGTATATGATCGTCCATTATTCCTAGGGGCTTCTCATACAGAAGCTTATTATTATTATTTTCAGAGAATCAAGCTCACCACATATGTGTCTTCTCCTCATATATACCTTTTCTTCGCCATTATATGCATCGATATGACTTAAGTTTTGGGCAAGCTGGGTTGCCTGGCTCCTGTGCTTATGCCCTACGTTCCCATTAGTTCGACTAGGGCATAAAGGGAGCACCTCTGCGATTGTTACTGCCAGGTCATCCGGATGTGTATTGTTACCGCCGGGTCATCCGGATGTGTACCTCAGACTGGGTGAAGCCAAAAGCTAGCGTTCTTAAGGGGATATTCGGTCGGCGGACTGAAGATGTTTTTTACTCATTACACTATGAACCCCCGGATGTTACGTGTACTGCAATTTTTTCAATCACAGTTCAGGCATGTACGTTAACACATGCTCGCCCAGGGAAAGGAACCCTTAACGGAACTATTATCTCTGGAAGATGTTTCTTACAATCATAATGTAATATAACATAGCTAGCTGGATACAACTTGTCTGTTCAAGCAACTGTGCCCCCTACGCCTGGTTTCCATGCATACCTCAGTTTATTTTGCCGCTCAGGTATTCGGAAACACTCCGCGCCTTCGGGTCCAGAGGTCGAAGCAAAAAGGTCTGCCATGACAATCGTTTTTACAATTCGGCTAGGGACAAATATGTCAAGGAAAATACATAGTCACTTGGACTCAAAAATTTCCTCTTCTATGCCGTCCAACAGGTTGTCTAACTTACAATCCTGTTGAGAGTATTTTGCGGCTACTTTTACCTGGTCATACAACAAACTAATGGGAATTTCTTTTCCATCTGACCCTAGAGGTCCGACCCGGGCCATATGATTCGGATCAAGCTTGGTATACCGTGTTTTTACCATGGCCCATGCCTCTCGCGCACCTTCTCGGCAGGCTGATATCTTACATAATCGAAAACACCACCGCGCTCCCTTGAATAGCTGTACAAGCTCCTCCATACTTCCTGGAGGGGAGGCAGATGGCCATAAGACCTTGGCAACACTCCGCATTGCCTGTCGAGCTCGCTCGTGCATTTGCGATAGCTCTTGTAGCAGATCGCCTGAAGATCCGGACATCTCCTCTTCGGGACGGCCAGTCAGCATACCTACGGACATAACTCTGTCAGTTCCTTTCCTCGCCCAATTACACGGAGGTAAGTTTGAACACATACTAAATATGCCGCCTCGTAGCCTCTTATTTTCCTTCGCGGAATCAGCCAGCTGGGCCCGCACATCTTTTAGTTCTTCGCCCTGCTCGGTGTTGGAATCCAGGAGTTTGTTTTTCTCCTCCCTGACACGTGCCAGTATATGTTCGCCCGCGGCACGTTGCCTTTTGGCTTCTTGTTCACCCGCTTGCGCGACTTTTAGGGCCTCTTCCAGTTGATCTGACCATCCTGCTATGAGATATGCAACTGTGTTAGCATTGCTAGCATATAATTCTATTTTTTCTCGATGGAGGGAAACATTACCAGGCGATGCCTTCTTGGATTTCTCCAGTTCGGCCGTCGCGGTAGCTAGCTGGACCTGACACTTTTCCAGCTCTTGAGACAACAGGTTATTCTTCTCCGTAAGCACCTGGTTATGCAATGATCCTTAAATCAGTTTAATCAACTACTCCAAGTCTCCGGGGCTACTGGTATATAATTATCATATTTGGAAAATGTAAACTTACCCGTATATCTTTTAAATACTGGTCTGTGGCTCTGGCAAGCCCGTCTCGAGCAGCTCGGATGTATGCATCAGCCGAGCTAAAGGCATTGAATGCCTCTTTTGTAACGCCGGGGTCGCGTAGACCGGCCCTCCGGCGCCAATGATTCATGGCGCTTTCCACTTCCGAGTTTGTGACGAATCATCATCCGAATCCTCAGCGAAAGGACAATCCGGCGTCACTCCCGTATCAGCCCCCGTCTTTACGACAGGGTCTGGAACCTGGCGGTTGGGAGTGTGATCGGCAGGACCCCCGGACATAGTCCGGCGAATGCTTTTCCTGATGAGGCACAAGCGGACAATGTCACAATTGGATGTGACTGCCAAGGAGCGTATTTACGAAACCATACCTCTTTGATGAAGGCTCGGTCGTGTCTTCATTTGCCTTCCTCTTCAAAGGCTTGCTCGGCGTGGGTGCCGCCCTCTTTGGAGTTGCCCCTTGTAAGTGCATCTAGTGCCCCTTAGTGATTTTGGTGTATTGAAGACTTATAGGTTAATGGACTAATGTGTTTATGAGTGTACACAGGTCTATAAGTCTATGAGGAGTTCGATATTTACAGAGAAAGTTGACCCCTAAAAATGAAGTTCTTCGACTGAAGACTTTGGATTTCTGAAGACTTTCTGAAGACTTTGAAAGTGAAGAAATTGGTGTGACCTTGAAGACTTGGTATTCATTTGAGGAACATGAAGCGTGAAGACTTTGTTTTCGTAGTTTCATTTTCTCTTTCTTGAGTCATAGGAAACACCGTACTGTTAAAGGGGGTCGAGGAAATACAAAGGAAAAAATTTCCAAGTGATGCTCATCTCAAAATCCTACACCTACCAATCCCTTCGAGTGAAGCCATTGGAAATCTCATACAGTTCAGTCATATTCTTCAGTGACAGAGACGAAGTTCTTCTGGTCTCTGAGGAATTTTTTCTGACTGAAGAGTTAGGAATTCGCCAGTGCGGAATGCCTACACAGTGAGGAACATAATAGCCCTGAGGAATTTCATACTCAAATTTCCGACCGTTGCTGTGCTATGCGCCAGCTGTCCCAAAATATCTATCCACCTAACGGTCATATCATTGAAGGGCATTTATGTCTTATCATGACAGGCTGCTCCCTAGGCTATAAATAGCCGCCCCCTACAACCACTAGCTGGTTAGCTGCTCCGAGAGAAACTGACACTTGTCAATTGAGAGCATCCCATCCTCCGAGGACTTTGAGCGTAAATCATCAAGTGAGGAAAACCCAAACCCAAACACCTACAAACCCCAAGTGATTGAGCATCACTGAAGAGATTGATCATGCGTGGATCCAACGCTTGTTACCTTTGAAGACTGTGCTTCTTCCAGACGGTTAGGCGTCATGGTCTAGAGCATCCAAGAGGAAATTGTGGATCGCCGAGTGACCGAGTTTGTGAAGGTTTGGAAGTCACCTGAAGACTTACCATGAGTGATTGGACGAGGTCTGTGTGACCTTAGTTCAAGGAGAATACGGTGAGGACTGTGTGTCCTCAGGTTTAAATACCTATCCGCTCCAACCAGACGTACAACTGAGATAGCAGTTGGAACTGCTCTACCAAATCATTGACTTCACCAAGCCAACTGGTTCTATTTCCTCAACTCTTTCATTTCCTCATTACTGTGTTGTATGCTTGTTCATATTTGTGTTTGAAGACTTTGACTGAAGACTTTCTCAATTTCCTCAGTTCAACTTCTTCAATCTGTTTGTCTTCATCCTGTGTTATCATGTGTTTACACTTTCTGTACTCTGTGCTTGTCTTCATTTCATCATGATGACTATGTGTGTGTTTTGCTATGCATACTTTTGAGTACTTATTCCGCTGCAAGTAGTTCTTCGCTAAGGAATTTCCTCACCCACAAATTCCTCAGTGAAGAATTCATAAAAATCGCCTATTCACCCCCCCTCTAGTCGATATAACGCACTTTCAATTGGTATCAGAGCAAGGTACTCCCTTGTTCTGTGTGATTTTGGTTTAACCACCTGGAGTTTTTCAATATCATTCATGGCATTCCCGTCAACTTCCATGATTTCTTCATGAGGACTCTGGCCAATGTCGCAATGTCACCATTTGAGTTGAAACCTTATGCACCGTGGATTATGAGATTCATCAGAACAAGGTCTTCACTCAACTACAAAGTGATACACTGAACCATTGTAGCTACTTGCCCCCAATTGAAGTCCTCAAAAGGACATTTTCCTCAGATGATGAAAAGGGCAAGGCTACTGCTGTAATTGATGAAGGCATTCGTCCATTGGATGGTCACTTTCGCAAGGCTGCATCCTACTCCACCAATGATGACTCTGCCACCCATGACTCTGCTGCCAACGCACCCAAGCAAAATCCTCAAGGCACAGCACCCAGGGTGATGACTGACCGTGAGCTTCTCCTCAGTCTTCACCAGAAGGTTGATCGCAATCATAAATGGGTCAAGCGTCAGTTTGGTTAATTCTTCACAACATGACTGCTACCCATAATGCCGTGAAGAAGAACCATTACTACCTTCATGAAACCCTCAACCGCACCTGGGCTGTTCTGTCGCACATATATGGTGAAGAAGATCTGAAGAAAATGGGTCTCAAGGAAGATCTTGACTGGGCTGCACCTCCTCCGAAGAAGTACAAGAAGGTCAAGGTTCCTTCCTTGGTGGCCAGCTCCTATTCTTCATCACATGACACTAATGAACATGAAGACTTGGACGACACTGCGGCAGGCCCTACATCAACAAACGACCCCAACGACGCTGGCGCTCCTTCATCACCTTGATATTCTTCAGGGGCGTTAGTCCTCATTTTCGACCCTTTTGGTCATTTGATGACAAAAGGGGGAGAAATTTGAGTTAGTCTTCAAACGGGTCTATCTTATGGGCGTTTTTTTAAAGTTACAACTCTCGTTCTTCTGATGACTTTGTTGGATCGAGTTGTAAACTTAAACTCTATGGTGGCCTGATACTTTTGTTGTTTTCTTCTGCATGCTTATTCCTCGTTAATGTTATTGCACGCATGCTGAATTACATCAGTCACCATATTTCATCATGCATTTCAAATTTTTCATATATTATGTCAAATGCGTGTATGAATTACAAGATATAGGGGGAGATCTCCATGATTCAACTCTTCAAGTGTGCATTGCTTTAAAAGCAAATTCCTCACTATGCACATCTTTAGGGGGAGTTTTTCTATATCTTGCAATCAAATTCCTCAATATCAGTATTTACACTTCATATGTTTATCCCCGTTCAAAACTTAACCTATATTGTCATCAATCACCAAAAAGGGGGAGATTGTAAGTGCATCTAGTGCCCCTTAGTGATTTTGGTGTATTGAAGACTTATAGGTTAATGGACTAATGTGTTTATGAGTGTATGCAGGTCTATAAGTCTATGAGGAGTTTGATATTTACAGAGAAAGTCGACCCCTAAAAATGAAGTTCTTCGACTGAAGACTTCGGATTTCTGAAGACTTTCTGAAGACTTTGAAAGTGAAGAAATTGGTGTGACCTTGAAGACTTGGTATTCATTTGAGGAACATGAAGCATGAAGACTTTTGTTTTCGTAGTTTCATTTTCTCTTTCTTGAGTCATAGGAAACACCAAATTGTTAAAGGGGGTCGATGAAATAATAAGGAAAAATTTCCAAGTGATGCTCATCTCAAAATCCTACACCTACCAATCCCTTCGAGTGAAGCCATTGGAAATCTCATACAGTTCAGTCATATTCTTCAGTGACAGAGACGAAGTTCTTCTGGTCTCTGAGGAATTTGTTCTGACTGAGGAGTTAGGAATTCGCCAGTGCGGATTGCCTACACAGTGAGGAACATGATAGCCCTGAGGAATTTGATACTCAAATTTCCGACTGTCGCTATGCTATGCGCCAGCTGTCCCAAAATATCTATCGACCTAACGGTCATATCATTGAAGGGCATTTATGTCTTATCATGACGGGCTTCTCCCTAGGCTATAAATAGCCGCCCCCGACAACCACTGGCTGGTTGGCTGCTCCGAGAGAAACTGACACTTGTCAATTGAGAGCATCCCATCCTCCGAGGACTTTGAGCGAAAATCATCAAGTGAGGAAAACCCAAACCCAAACACCTACAAACCCCAAGTGATTGAGCATCACTGAAGAGATTGATCCTGCGTGGATCTGACGCTTGTTACCTTTGAAGACTGTGCTTCTTCCAGACGGTTAGGCGTCATGGTCTAGAGCATCCAAGAGGAAATTGTGGATCGCCGAGTGAACGAGTTTGTGAAGGTTTGGAAGTCACCTGAAGACTTACCATGAGTGATTGGACGAGGTCTATGTCACCTTAGTTCAAGGAGAATACGGTGAGGACTGTGTGTCCGGGACTGTGTGTCCTCAGGTTTAAATAACTAGCCGCTCCAACCAGACGTACAACTGAGACATCAGTTGGAACTGGTCTACCAAATCATTGTCTTCACCAAGCCAACTGGTTCTATTTCCTCAACTCTTTCATTTCCTCATTACTGTGTTGTATGCTTGTTCATATCTGTGTTTGAAGACTTTGACTGAAGACTTTCTCAATTTCCTCAGTTCAACTTCTTCAGTCTGTTTGCCTTCATCCTGTGTTATCCTGTGTTTATGCTTTCTGTACTCTGTGCTTGTCTTCATTTCATCATGATGACTATGCTTGTGTTTTGCTATGCATACTTTTGAATACTTATTCCGCTGCAAGTAGTTCTTCGCTAAGGAATTTCCTCACCCACAAATTCCTCAGTGAAGAATTCATAAAAAATCGCCTATTC
>NC_057808.1:492246680-492261477 GCF_018294505.1 Triticum aestivum | reverse complement strand
GTGTGACATGGCGCGCCGAATGCCTCCCCTTTGGAGCACGAGACAGTGCAGTGGGTGAGGCTGAATGAGGAAGCTCTTTCAGAGGAAATGTCTCCTGATTACTTACGTGTGAGGTAGGGAGAAGACCGGGATAGTCAGCGGTGATGGGCACTTCCGTGCCGTCATAGCTCGCCTGGTAGAACACCCCATTCTCAAGCTCCACGAATATGTCCGGATCCTCTTCGAATCCAGGGTCAAGGTCCCGGTTGTGGTCCTCTGGCTGCGGGGCGGGGCTGTGGAGCCCCTTGGTGATCTTTCGCCATTCCTGTTACAAATGGACGGATTAATGTTCATTAAAATTGACTCAGGAAGCAGATTGAGTAGGGTAGTAGTATTGGAACTCACCCAGCTAGGAGGATTGTACATGGAAAATCCATCTCGGCGCTTGATACGGGTGAATTCCTCTTTCTCCCCCTTGAATAGTTCGGCCAATATCTTGGCCAAAGAAGCGGGGGTCTCCGGACCGTTCCGATCGCAGCGAGAAGCGTCATCTTCCCCATTGTAGTGCCACATGGGAAGCCCTCTGTATTGGAGTGGCTGAACCCCCCGCGCTATGAAAGTCGCCATTACCTCGACTACTGATAATCCGGACTGGGCGAGCGTCTTTATTTTCCCCATCAATTGACGGACGACCACGCTGTCTTCCTCCTTGAGGCTCCGAGGGCGCCAGCTGTGGCGTTTCTTCAACGGAGCGCTTGAGAATTCGGGCAGACCCATTTGGACTGGGTCAGGAAGGGCGACGTCCTCGATATAAAACCATTCGGAAGGCCACTCTTCGGATGCCTTCTTTGGCGTGTCGGACAGGCATCCGATCCCAGCAATGCGCCATACCTCGGCTCCGCCCACTTCAAATATTGATCCCTCTTGGTTACATGGGGCGAGACAAAATAGTTTCCTCCATAATTCAAAATGGGCCTCGCAGCCCAAGAAGAGCTCGCAAAGAGCGACGTAACCCGCAATGTGCAGGATGGAAGCGGGAGTGAGATTATGAAGTTGGAGGCCATAATACTCCATAAGTCCTCGGAGGAACGGGTGAATTGGAAATCCGACGCCTCTTAGCAGGTAGGGAACGAAGCACACTCGTTCCCCTCTGGATGGATTGGGGAAATTCTCAGCCTGAGCCCCGCCGTTGAAGGAGGTCAATCCTGCTTGAACGGGGACTAGATCCACAGGGGGAAGAAATCCCTGTGTTTGTAGCTTCACTAGCTGACCATGGGATACGGAACATCTCTCCCATTCCCCTTTTTCAGGGCCATGGGGACGGGAGGAAGAACTGGGAGTGCTAGCCATGTTGAAGTGGTTTCTCCTAACAAGCTCTGGGGATTTTCCGCGTGATGTGGAACGGATCTGAGATCCAATCCCCTTAAATAGGCGCTTTTTTACATGGCCGAGGTGTTATATGAAAAGAATACCCTGACCTCTCGTATTCACTCGACACATGTAAGCTGAAGCTATGGATGCGCAGAAGCCGATGGGAATGACATTAAATGGAAGGCTGAATACAGCTCTTTGAAGTCATCGGAGGAGGAACCTGCCTTGCAATGCCGAAGACAATCTGCGCGCCGGACACATCGTCATTGAAAGCCTGGTTCGGGGGCTACTAAGGGAGTCCTGGATTAAGGGGTCCTCTGGCGTCCGGCCTATTGGACATGGGCCGGACTGTTGGGCCGCGAAGATACAAGATAGAAGACTCTCTCCCGTGTCCGGATAGGACTCTCCTTGGCGTGGAAGGCAAGCTTGGCGTCCAGATATGAAGATTCCTTTCTCTGTAACTGACTTTGTATAACCCCCTAGTCCCCTCCGGTGCCTATATAAACCAGAGGGCTTAGTCCATAGAGGGAATGAAAATCATAGTCATACAGGCTAGGCTTTTAGGGTTTTAGCCGTTATGATCTCGTGGTAGATCTATGATAACCCACAAGTATAGGGGATCAATTGTAGCTCTTTCGATAAGTAAGAGTGTCGAACCCAACGAGGAGCTAAAGGTAGAACAAATATTCCATCAAGTTCTATCGACCACCAATACAACTGTACGCACGCTTGACGTTCGCTTTACCTAGAACAAGTATGAAACTAGAAGTACTATGTAGGTGTTTTTGGATAGGTTTGCAAGAATATAAAGAGCACGTAAATAAAAAGTAGGGGTTGTTTAGATGAAGACACAACTAAATTAGTTTTAGTAGAGAGCTTTTTGTTACGAGAAAGTTATTTGTCCCTAGGCAATCGATAACTAGACCGGTAATCATTATTGCAATTTTATTTGAGGGAGAGGCATAAGCTAACAAACTTTCTCTACTTGGATCATATGCACTTATGATTGGAACTCTAGCAAGCATCCGCAACTACTAAAGATCATTAAGGTAAAACCCAACCATAGCTTTAAATCATCAAGTCCTCTTTATCCCATACGCAAACAACCTACTTACTCGGGTCTGTGCTTCTGTCACTCACGCCACCCACCATAAGCAAATCATGAACATATTGAAAACCCTACAGTGGGAATCCCTCACGCTTGCGCGACACGGAGAGCACCATAGGACAGCACCAATAATAAAACATGCAACTCAAACCAATCTTGATCATCAAATAACCCATAGGACAAAACGGATCTACTCAAACATCATAGGATAGCCACACATCATTGGGAAATAATATATAGTGTTGAGCACCATGTTTAAGTAGAGATTACAGCGGGTAAGAGAGAGGTTACACCACTGCATAGACGGGGGAAGAGTTGGTGATGATGGCGGTGAAGTTGTTGGTGAAGATTGCGGTGGTGATGATGGCCACGGCAGCGTTCCGGCGCCACCGGAAGAGAAGGGGAGAGGGGGCCCCTTCGTCTTCTTCTTCCTTGACCTCCTCCCTAGATGGGAGAAGGGTTTCCCCTCTGGTCCTTGGCCTCCATGGCGTGGGAGGGGCGAGAGCCCCTCCGAGATTGGATCTGTCTCTCTGTCTCTCTCTGTTTCTGCGTTCTGGGATTCAGCCCTGGCACCATTTCTTTTATATCTGGAGATCCGTAACTCCATTTGGATTGAAACCTTCGCCCAGATCTTTTTCCAAAAATTAGCTTTCTTGTGGCCAAAGTAGAGCATCAACCGCCTTACGAGGGGCCCACGAAGGTGGGGGGCACGCCCACCTGGAGTGGGCGTGGGCCCCACCCTCATGGCCACCTCGGGCACCGTCTCGCGTTGATTTTACTTCCCAAAAATCACAAATATTCCAAAATAATTCTCCGTTTGTTTTTATCCCATTTGGACTCCATTTGATATGGGGTTTCTGCGAAACATAAAACATGCAACAAACAAGAACTGGCACTGGGCACTAGATCAATATGTTAATCCCAAAAATAGTATAAAAAGTTGCCAAAAGTATATGAAAGTTGAATAATATTGGCATGGAACAATCAAAAATTATAGATACGACGGAGACGTATGAATCTACTCTTGTAATACTCATATTCATCAAGATCAATCAAGTAGGAAGTAGGGTATTATCTCCATAAAGAGGACCCGAACCTGGGTAAACATCGTGTCACCTGTCTCCTGTTACCATCACCCTTACATGCACAGTTCGGGACCCCCTACCCGAAATCCGCCGGTTTTGACACCGACAACGGGCACACACGCATAGCGGTGCTAGCTTGCCGTGGTGTTATTATAACTAAAAAAGCTTGGAAAATAGAAGAATTGCCTAGAACAAGAGACGTTGTGGCTGGTCGAGACGGAGCTAACCACACATATCCTCCATGCCACGTTAGCATGATGAAGCTGTGTGGCAAGTGGGGTGTTTTCAACCGACTGCCTAGGTCCCGAGGTCGAACCATAGGTAGTACGTCTGATATAGTATAATTTTACACGCACATTTTTCCTTCGTGCTGAGACGTGGCACACCCTACCGTGCGGTTTCGGGGTCCTCCCAGGTGGTGCACGCATATATTCTTCCTTGCCGATACGTGGGACGCCCTACCGCGTGTTTTCTGGGTCCTCCTTGGTCATAGCACCGAAGCAACTAAATGAGTCATCAAATCACGAAAGACCACCTTTCCCGCTGAGTACATCAGTAAAGCACGGTGGCTAGCTAGTTGGGCTAGTGCGACCGATTAGCTAGGCCGCCGCCACATTTTTTTTCACCCCTTTTTTATCTCCTTTCCGGTAGGTAAATTTAAATATCCACCTCGGCGTTGCTCTGGTCTTTTCGTGCGGCAGGCGCGGCAAGATTTTTAATTTTTTGATTGACGGGAGCAGGCGCGGCAGCATTTTTAATTTTTTGATTGACGGGAGCAGGCGCGACAGCAATTAGTCACGATGACTCCGCCTGTAAAACCCACTGCTCACTGATGTGGAAATTCATCGACTGGTGTTTTCCCATGGTGAAAACCAAAAGATTCACCCTGCTCCTCGGCTGGTTCCCTCCGCCTTCCCATAGATTGCATTGCCTTTCAGCCGTTCCGCCCCCTTTGCTTCCTCTCCCCATTGCTTCTACCTGGTGCCATGGCGGCGCAGCAGATCACGGAGTCTGAGGTGAGGCGCCTGACACACGAGCTCCAGGCCAAGGATGCGGAGCTCAGGGCCAAGGATGTGGAGCTCCGTGAGCTCAAGGAGGAGAGGAGTGCCATGCTCCTCCGTTATGTGCGGGAGTTCACGGAGCTTCAAAAGCGGCAGGCGTCCACCACAGAGATGCTCGAGGCGTTGGCGGCATTGCTGCAGAAAGCGGGAGATACGATAGGCCGTCAGGGGAGCCGGCTGGAGCGCGAGCGGCCGATCATGACGAGGTCCAGGATTGCCTCAGCCACTTGGTGGACCAAGTTGCCACACACGTGTTGCGGCTGCGCGATGCCTACCGTCGTGCCAGTGCGACCATGCAGGCCATCAGGCTAAACCCGTTCGACCACCCTGTCGACTTCAACGAGCTGCGGCTTCCTGACCAGGTCTCCTTCTTCACCTATATCTTCGAGGAGCTGAGCCGTCCCCGCGCGATGGTGGGGGAAGAGCTGGACAAGGAGGGGTTGCGGGCTGCTGTCGCCATTGCCGGGCGAATCCTCCCAGGGCTCCGTCACCGGAATCCATTCGTGCCATTGGACGCCGTCTTTGACGAGCTGGCTCCCGTCGACCAGGAGCGGGCTCTACGGGAGGTTGCACCCTGCATCACCAACGTCATGCGCCTCGAGAAGCAGAGGGACTTTGGTGGTGTTTAGGCGTCCTCTGCATGGGCATGTCCATGTCTCGGTGCAACATGGCCGTTGGATCAAACTCAGACAGTGTAGATCGTTCACTGTAGCACACAGCGTGTGGGTGTGTTTGGTTGCATTCTCATCTCAATATAGGTGTTCCCTCTTCGTGTATTTGTGTTAACCTACTAGTGTGGACTCATGCACCCTTCATGCACTCTGCCAAACACCCAAAAGTGGGTCGAGAAGCGAACTTTTGCTCCCATCCCGTGCACCGTTCATACACCCTGCCTAACACCGATTCGTGCTTCATATGGTTCATGTTTCATGGAGTACTGTAGCACCATACTCTCCGTGCACTGTAGACCTAGTTCTTTTAACATTGATCTCACCGTTCATTCCCAACCGGCCAATCAAAAAAGCGGTACTATGTTACATTACTGTTCATATAGTTGGCATATGCACAACATCATTTGTTGTCGTCATATCTTACTACGCTAGGAACAATATTATGTAGTACTGACGTATGAACCACTTCACATGCCTAGTAGTAGGAGCACTGTGTATGTTCAAGTGGCTGCCGTGTTTCGCACTCCTCCATCGTAAGAGTGGAAACGCTTGCTGTAATCATTTTTTTCTTCAGAAAAATAGTGGACACGCTCTACCGTGCAGATCCTCCTCGACGGTCGTCGGGAACCTTGCCACTCACTTTCGTCGACGTGTGGGACAACCAGCATCGGGTCCACCAGGCATGCACTAAATTACTCTGTAGTAGAGTGCCCAACTGCATGGTAGACTACCCCGATCGAAGCGTCGCAGCAATGCCCAATGAGCCGTCAAATCACAAAACCCCCTCCTTTCCAGCAGTAAGTTGGACGGACGAAGCAACCATCATTTCACTCTTCTCTCTCAGCTTCCTCTCTTGAAGAAAACCCCCACTCGCTTCTCCCTCATCTTGTTCCTCATTTCTTCAAGAAAACCCCGACCTGCTTCTGCCATTGTTCTTCTCTCCCAAAGAAGGAAAGGTGAGCGCATCAATGGTGTTGATTCTGGCCAAGGCCCGGTCTTGCAACCCCAGGACTGATCCTATAACCCCCTCTCGATTCTTCTTTTGGGTTTGTGATTATGGTTTCTTTTCTTTTATTTCTATTTGACAGTTTCTTGATGGACGCTGGAGCACCGGGCGAAGTGAAGTCTATGGCTCTGGCCAAAATCATCGAGGCTCATGGTACGAAGAAGCGCAAGCACCCCGCCGAGACTACCGCAGACAAGCTCAAAGCCATCACCCTGTCCAAACCCCCCTCTCCCTGATCCCTCATTAAGCAAGTCCAGGTAATATCTCTTCTTGACGATCTTTTTCTCGATCTTGATCGTGTTTTCTCATCTAACACGCAGTACTAGTACTAGTAGTAAAACTTTCTGGGTGATCTTGCATGCGATTTTTGTGTGCCAAATGACGGTTCTAAATTCCTCTTTTGACCAAAACATGCGAGAGGTTGACACTGATTTCTTATAGATTACTTTCAATTACTTTATGAACATCAATGCTACCTTTGAAGAGGGTATATTTGCCTCAGTAAGTTGTGTTATGGATATTGCAAGTAATCCCTCTGCTCTCATGCCTTTGAAGACATGTTCTAGTGTCTTTGTTCACTCATTTCTGTGCGTATATGTAGTCATATATGGAGTAAAATATCCAAAATCATCTTATATTTCTGAACGGAGGTAGTAATAAAATATATGGTTTTTGTTTGAATTAGAACCAGGTCCGCGGTGGAGATGGAGTTCTCAAAGTCATGCCATGTGAACTGGAAGACCTGAGGATGAGTTCTACTGCTAAACTATCCAGCTGTTGTGTCCTTGTCGCCACGTGTCTTGAACTAGTGTTTTCCTGTAGCATTGTTGTCAGGCGTGTTCTCGAGGCTGTACTTGACCACAACAATTTCCAGGTTGTGCCTTGGATTACGAAGGGTGTGGTTCTTGTAAAGCTTCCCGACAAATCTGATGCGGCCTATCTTCATCGTCATGTTTATGAGTGGAAAGACCACTCTGTTAGGTTCTCCAAGGTTGACGAGATGGTGATGGTGCCGGTAGACATCTCTCACAAAGTCCATGGCCTAGTCAGTTATGCGGGGTTCGTCCCGTAGGTCGGTGGCAAGAAATAGTCTACAGAGTTTAATTAGTGCAACTTTGCTTGTATGTAATAAGTACTATTGTTCAGTACTTGATTTGTGTTTGTGAACCCTGTAATGTTTAGTACTACCGCTTTTGGTGTGTGGTGAGTCCTGAGAACAGTCTATGTTAATGTATGTCCACTCAATTCAGTCTGTATATTTTGAAGTATCCAGATCATCTTTTTGTGAGGACGGTTTATCAATTATGGTTACACTCCAATATCTGTATGCATTGCAGGGTTTATCGCACCCACCAGGATTTCCAGTCCCATGGATGTTTGGTCCATACAATTTGTCACGACCTTTGGATTGTCCTGCTTGTGGGAGTAGGCGGGGGCCCTACATGCCATGCGTAGTTGGACGATCAATCTTCCGTTTAGTTCTTCAACATAGTGGTTTCCTGGTAAGGATTCACTCGTGTCACATCAAGTAAATCTTATTGATTTACTGTCTAAATCTTATTGATTTAGTGTCATGTTTTCTTTCTTTTGCTGCAATTTTACGATGCAGGTTTTTCCATGTGACATTCATCACAGAATAAACCGTTTGGTTTGCTCTACGATGGATATTTTTGCAGGTTTCACTTCTTATGGCGTGTCAGTAACGAGGGCACTGTCCATCACTTATATTACTGGAAAAAATTGGATCGGTCTGTTGTCTGAGTACAAGCTGAATCCCTATGATGAACTGCAGTTTGGTTTAACAAACACGCCACAATTAGTCCTTCTTGCGTTTAAAAGAAATGAAGAAAAAGACTGGATCACGGTCATAGAGCCTACTCAAGTTAGAAAGATGATCATAGCATACCAGACACGATCGTCGCTGTCTCGCACATCGGTACCACCTTCAGCAATGGATCGAGCACCGGCAATTGCTCTAGCACTAACAGCGGCAGCAGCTCAGTCTGATCCAGCTGAGGATTGGGCACCGACTGCGTTAGCGGATCAGGCTGATCTACCGGAGGATCGGGCATCGACACCGGCACCTGCTCCGACACTGGCACCAGCTCTACAAGGATGACCATCTCTGGTAGCAGCAGCGGCACTACCAGTCGCACCGGCACGGGCACCAGCAACGGCTTCGGCACCTGCACCAACACTTGCACTTGCATCTGCTCCGGCCCGTGCAGCGGCAACGGAACCAGCAGTTACACCGGCAACAGACTGGGCTGCAGTTCGCACTTCATATACCAAAGTCCTTACAAAAACCGACATGTCCACCTTCTTGGTAAGCATTGGCCGCCCAAGTGCTTCGTTCTTTTTTCTTTCTATGTTGTTTCACATGATTCACTGTGTTGATCTAACTATTTGTGTATGTTTTCTTGTTTGCAAACAGAGAATTCCTAGAGAAACGAGGGAGTCGTTCAACAATCCAGGCGACCGTGGCCAAGTTTCTCTTACCATGCGCAGCCTTGGTGTGAATGAACCTCCTCAATATACCGTAAGTACAAAGTATGGTCACATGATGATTGATGCTAAAGGATGGTCAGGGTTTAAATCTAAATCATATCTTGCGGTAGGGAATGATGTCAGAATCGAACTTTCTCGGCAAGGAGAGCTGGTCCAAATCAACTTTGAAATTCTTCAGTAGCAGCACGCAACTGCCGAACTGATCTATCCTCGGAGAGATTTTGATGTAATAATCTGGCATGGTGAAACAAGTGTCCTGTGTGTATAAGTAGTACGATAGTATTATTTATCACATGGTATATCATTGATAGAATTGCAACTCTGATTGCTGGTTAGGAACTGTCGTTCGATTTCATTCTAACAGCTGTCGTGCTTTACTCAATTTTGTGTATTCTCCCTGCGACCGCATCTAAAACCAGCGCCGTACCGATCGCTTGCAATATGAAAAGCGCTGAGGTAGAACACATGGGCCCCCAAACATGCAGGCCCACCGGCCTATGGCCCAAAGTCCAGAACCGTGAGCCTGTCTGAGTATTATATTCTCAGCTAAACCCCCATAGTGCCCGTGTGTTGCACGTAACATCAAGATGCATTTGTATAAGTATTTTATCTTGTGAGAGAAAAGGATGAATGAGGGAAGGCCTTATTTGCAAGTGTGGAGAGGTGTGTGGGTACCTTTTTGCAAAATTGTCATAGTTTCCTTCCTATCCGCCAGATATAAATCGGACGGCCTATATTGCAGGATGGCAGGCACACCATCATCACCAACTCGTCTATACTGTGTTAAAAACTCTGTTTTTTATAATTATATATGTTATATATATCCCACTTGATTTTTCTTATGTATAAAGTTGTGATATAAAAGATTTTTATATTTCTTTACAAAGGGAGTATCTCTCTGTCAAAAATATATTTATGTGTAACTAGTTACTCCTGTCTTTCTACTTCCTTTTGCTGATATGTGGGGCATCCAGCAACGGGGTCCACGTGCCATATGCACCAAATTAGAGTGCACAATTGCACGGTAGACACACCCCGGTCGTAGCGCCGCAGTAATGCCCAATGAGCCGTCAAATCACAAAAACCCCAACCTTTCCAGCTTTAGCAGTAAGCTGGATGGACGAAGCGGCAATACTTCACTGGGCCTGAATCCCCTTCTCCCTCGTCTGCTTGTTCAGAGAAAACCCCCGCTCGGCGATTGCAAAGGGTTTTCTCATGGAGAACCTGGTACGAATTCTTCATCCATCCCCGATAAATCCAAGTCCCTTGGTCGCGGGTAATCCTAGGATGGCAGCCGCCGCCGTTGATGCATTTTTCTTCCTACTGAATCTAGTGTGTTTCATTTTCAGTGCCCAAAGTGCGAGGACACTACAGGTTTCTGCGCCCTAGGCGAGACGCCACACTTGTTCCTTCTCATCCTAACACAGGATTTTAAAACGCGCACAGTATGTTCTTAGAATCCTCTTTTCTATCGGGGACGGTGGGGTTTTTTGAACATGACGTTGACTAATTTGGAAATTTGGATTGCTATATTTGGATAAAAGGTACTAGTACCATGGTCAACACTGACGTGAAGGAGGAAATTATTTCTAGATTTGGATAGGGAATACATTGTGTTCTCATATTATTTTTCCTACAGTTCATTCCTTGCTCTGCCAGAACACATGTACTCAAGATGCTCGGCCTTGCCATAACTGAATACACCAGTTTAATGGTCACAGTGAAGACAGGCCATGGATATAAGTTCCGAGTTGGGTTCATGAACCAAGAAGATCGCTGCTTTTTTATGGCCGAACTTGGATAAACTTTCTCAAGTGTTACGGACTGAAAGTTGGCGCATGAATGTTGATGGAAATAGCAGAACCTGGTCTCATCTTCACTGCGATCTTCCACCCCGACGTCATTCCAATTGTTCATCCATGTTAGTTTTATATCTGGTTCTTGCTTGTTGCCTCGATTACTTCTTAATCCACCTATTCTGTCTAACTAATCACAATTTAACTTTAGAAGTGGCAACGAATCTCTCACGAAGATGCTACTTCTAACTAATATTTTCTTATAATTGGTGGCACGTGTAGGTTTTTTTAGAGTTAAGCAGGCTACTCGTTTGTTATTATGTAAGAACTCGGTTGTTACTGATGGCACTGAAGTTCACTGGGACGACACCCACAAGTTCCTACACTTTATTGATCGTCTTGAGGTCCTTGTGGGGCAATTCAATGGTGGAAGGCCACGTGGGATATGTGTGCCATTGCTGCACTCGTTGAACAGGTCCAACTGTGTCAAGAAAATTATGGTATGAGTTTTTTTCTGTTATATATGTTGTTCATAAACTCTTGCTTATACACAGTTTTACAGTTGTGATCTTCTTGAAACAGAAACTGCCCAGTTTTATTGTTCCTAACATGACCATGGTCGGGTCAGACTTGCGCTTGGTCACAACATGATGTTTATGTCAACCTACTCCATTCCCCTTGGAGGTGAAAAGACACTTATTCATGGGTGGTCTCAAATAATGAAGGCCCGTCCATCTTGGAGAATAGGACAGAAGATTATGTTCCTGCTTTTCCATGGCTCTAAAGCGAATATATTGTTTATTGACCACACTGCGAGATGAAGCCACTTTCAAAAGGTTGTGGATGCGCGGGGTGGCGCCTGGGCCTTGTCCTGGAGCTTGGCGGCCTCACCCTTGGTTAACTGTAGGCAAAGTAGCATTGTTCGAGGCGTGTTTTGTACGGTTGAACCTGTATAAGTACTCATACTGCTTTCAGCTATGGTTGTTAAGTGCCCCTGCTGGTTTCAGTTAAGGTTGTTAAGTACTCCTGCTGCTTTTACAGTCTCTCGTGTTTCTTCAGTCCTGTCTTCCTCCAGCCGCAAAAACCAAACCAGCGCCGGCGGGGCCGCCTGCTTCCGCCTCCCACGGCTGGCTGCGCCTCAGCGCACGCATCACCGCCCCACCGTCTCCTAAATCATTAACGTCGACATCTGAGGCCTCGCCTTTGTCCTCCGAGTGCTTTGGTGCGCTCGCCGTGGCGCCGCCCTCTTGCATTGTCAACATGGTCAACAAACAACAGGAATCGGCAGACTGTACGTGGAGAGGATGACAATAGGGGACCACCATGTCCATGGCTGGACGCAAGGAAGTTCCTCATTTTTTGTTATATATACTCCATTGTCAGCGTATGGAGAAAGAAAATGCTTCCTCCGAGTGGTTTCCTGACATCTCGGACCCACGACATTGTCAGCGTATATAGTCAATAGACAAGAGAACAGCACCACAAGATCGGCTGACACCTGGGACGTAGCTGCTCGAGCAGCATTTTTTTTGTTATTGTTGAGATGGAGCAGGGTTTCAACTGGGCTGTGGCCCGTCTAGCCCAGTCTTATATATTATGTTCACCATATGACCAGCCCAGCTATTTTTTCTTTGTGAAAATGAGCCAGTTTTATTTTTTCTGAAGAATACCCAATCCAGGCCTACTTATTTTTCTACGCCTTGACGGGCTGCAACTCTTTCAAGACACCTGCAAATCTTGAAAGTAATATGAAATGGGTTGTAAATATAAAAATAGATGACAAATTGGCAACTACTTTATAATTTCTGAATTTTTTCACATTTTCAGATTCCTATTTCATTGGGCTTTAACCTAATTTAAATATATCTTCAAGGTACTTTAAATCTGGCTCGGCATTTCAGTATTAAAATAGTTTGGAACCCACAGAAATATGTGAAATTTCGTTTAAATTTTTAACCCTGGCCCTGGCCAACAAAAAAACGGACTGCAATAAATTGCATAAGAAGTTGCAATGAGCTATATATAAATTATTAAAAAAAATAGGGAATGGTCTGACTTGTGGGCCTATTAAGTTGACACGTATGCAAGATTTTTTTACTTATTATATACGTCAACAAACGATTCTAGCAGACGTAACCATTGGATGTCAATCCAACGGCCATCGTGTTTCTTCAATCTCTGATCTTCTTGCTCTAGCTGCCAAATCCAGTGCCGGCGAGACCGCATGCTCCCGCCTTCCGTGGCCGGCTGTGCTGCCGCGCAGGCCTCACACCCCCCTACTACTCCCACCACCGGCCAGTCCATCGCTCTACTCACCCACATCCCTCCACTGTTGTGGCTTCGCCGCCTCCGGGTCATTCCCTTCCTAGGTCTCGCCATCGTCCATCGCGCTGGTGTTCTCGGCGCGGCGTGGTCAACGTTGTCAACAAACGACAACATCGGAAGAGGGATGTACATGGAGAGGCTGACAGTTGGGACCCACATGGTCCATGGCCACACGCAAGCAAGTACCTCCTTATTACGCCAAAAAGAATAAATACTCCTGCTGACAGCTCGGACCCACCAGCTATATCTTCGCACACAAGGAAGTGCCTCCTTATTACGCACACAAAAATGAATACTCCCCCTGCTAGCTGGGACCCACCATAGTGGGAGCCTGACTTGTGGGCCTACTAAGTTGAGGCGGACGGAGGGCTTTGTCAACTTAGTCAACAACGATTCTATCACTAGTGACCGTTGGATTGTTAACATCCAACGGTCGTCCTGCTTCTTCAACCTCTGATTTTCTTGCTCCAGCCGTCCAAACCACCGCGTGCTCTTGCCTCCCGTCGCCGGCTATGCTGCCACAGAGGCCTCACCGCCCACTACTACTCCCGCCGCTGGCCAGGCCATCCCTCTACTCACCCACACCCCCTGTTATTCTGCGGTGACGGCAGGCTCACACCGCGGCCGAACCAGTGAACCCTCGTACTCCTGTCCGCGTGGGCTTCCACTGCCGCGTCTTCCCTGGCTCCGCGTCGTCCCCTTCCTAGGCCTCGCCGTCGTCCACCGCCTTGGTGCCCTCGGCGCGGCGTGGTCAATGTGGTTAACGACCGACTTCCATCGAAAGAGTATTGTACGTGGAGAGGCTGACAGCTGGGTCCACGGCCATAGCAAGGAAGTGCCTCCTTATTACGCAGAAAATAATGATTCTTCCACCTGACAGCAGGGACCCACTGGACAGGCCACCGTATTTCGTGAAAAAAACGTTTCCCGCCTGACTGCTAGGACCCACCAGCTACATCTTCGCACGCAAGGAAGTGCCTGACAGTCGGGACCCACCTTGTCGAAGCGTACGTAGCATTGTCATTCTGGTCGCGAACGTGTACGTACATACTAGTTGATGTAGAGGCGCGCACATGTCGTAGTAGAGGCGCGCACGTGTCGTAGTAGAGGTGCGCATGTGTCGTAGTAAATACGGCCACGTACGTACATACAGGCGGGGTCTCGAACGCCTACTCGCGCATATGTACGGCCAGGGCTTGTGTACATGGCTGGGTCGGAACGGAGAAACTGCGTCGTCGTCGTGTTCATGGGGAGGCAACGGAACGCGTCGTGTTCATCGGGAGGCAACGAAACGCGTGTTGTTCATCGGGAGCCAACCGGCTTGGACGGAACAGCCGATGGAAACGAGGCCTAGCGTACCGCAGAACGGAGGAAACGGCCTTGTGTTCGATCGGCCACGGTCGAAACGGGATCCTGTTCATTGGGAGGGGTCTGTTGTACCGCAAAATAGAGGAAACGGACCTCCTACGGTCGAAACGGGGTCCTGTTGATCGGGAGGGGTGTGGCGTACTGCAAAATGGAGCAAACGGACTTGTCTTGGAGTGCTACGATCGAAACGGGGGTCCTGTTCATCAGGAGGGGTGTGGCGTTCCGCAAAACGGGACTCCACGAGATACTGTTCATCTCCATCGTCGACTGCCTCCACGGGCTACTGTTCATCCACCGTCGACTGCCTCAACTAGCTACTGTTCATCCACCGTGGACCTCCTCCAACCTCCACCTGCGACTGTTCATCCACGGGCTCCTGTTCATCCAGCCTCCACCGCGTGCTCCTCCACCGGCTACTGTTCAACCAGCCCTCTCCACGGGGTCCTGTTCAACCACCCCTCCACGGGCTACTGTTCATCCAGCCCTCCACCGGCTACTGTTCAAGCAGCCCTCCATGGG
>NC_057808.1:492190432-492246417 GCF_018294505.1 Triticum aestivum | reverse complement strand
AATAACGCTCACTGTCCATCCAGAGGCAGCATCGATCGGCTTCAGTTAGCAGCTGTAGCGAAGGAATCACTCAGGTTCAGTTAACAGCAAGGGATCGATCGATCGCTCGGGTTCAGTAACGCGTAGCCTGCAGTGCAATCGCTCGGGTTCAGTTAGAGCCCAATGCCTCGCTCGGGTTCAGTTAGAGCGCAACGCCTCGCACACACACGCGTACGTATGAGAGATACGCGCATCGCTCGGCCCCCGACCACCCACCGTAACCGGGAACTCCCCGATATTTTCCTTGCCCTCACTTCTACCACGGGTTTTTCCGTCATGGACGGCCTAAAGAATGTAATGCAGCTACGTCTCCGGCCCGCCCAGGATGAAAAGCCCATTTTCTGTCATGATTTTTTGTCATAGAAGTAGGAACCCACCACATCTATGATGATACTGGGTTTTGTCACAATTATCGTCATAGAAGTGTCATAAGTATGACAGGAAAAAAATTCGTTCGGCCCAAAATATCACGGATGTGTCTTTTTTGGTAGTGAGTGGCATCCTCGGAAGAGGGGTTATTTACCACATCAATAGTTGAAGATATTGCAACTTCAGAAGCAGTAGAGCATTCAACAATAGAGATAGTATTGTCACGCTCAAGACATTTTAAGCAAGGTGGCACAAAATCTTCCTGAGCGGAACAGATCTGTTGAGCGAGTAGTAAATCATTTTCCTTTTGAAGATCTTCATGAGACGCTCTCAGTTTCTCTAGATCTTGTTTCCTTAGAAGATAATCATAGGATAGCTTCTCATGAGTAGCTGAGAGGGTTTCATGACGACTTTCAAGTTCCTCACACTTAACACGAAGATTTTTTATGTCTTCGGTCAAGGACTAAGTTTGATTCATTTCCTCGTCCAACAGGACCTCGCTTTTGTCTAGCAATTTTTGAATATTTTCCATTGATGTTTGTTGTGCAATTTTAGCAAGAGTTTTATAGCTGGGTTTGGATTCACATCAGAGTCATCTTCACTAGAGGTCTGAAAGTAAGCATCGTTCAATTTTACCTTAGCACCTCTTGCCATGAAGCAGTAGGTGGGAGTAGATTCGTCGTCATCATTAGCTTCAGCGTCAGCGACGTGGCCATTGTCTTCACTGTTGAAGATGGACTTGGCGACGAATGCCAAAGCTAGAGCTAGACTAGCAACTCCAGAATTAGTGTCCTTCTCAGACTCTACCTCTGCCTCCTCAGAAGCATACTCATCCTCGGAATCCATTTCCTTGCCAATGAAAGCACGTGCCTTGCCAGATGAGCTCTTCTTGTGAGTTGAAGACTTTGAAGAAGACATTGAAGATTCTTCTTCTTATCGTCAGAGTCATATTCCTTGCTCTTCTTCTTTTTCTTGGCTTCCTTTTCCCATTGAGGACATTCAGATATGTAGTGACCTGTCTTCTTGCATTTGTGGCAGGTTCTCTTCTTGTAGTCACGAGTGGAAGCCTCGGCATTCTTGGAGCTGGAGTTTGACGACTTTCCGAAGTGATTCTTCTTGGAGAACTTTTGGAACTTTCGCACAAGCATTTGTAGCTCTTTGCCTATGTCTTCAGTATTATCAGAACTGCAGTCGGATTCTTTAGATGAGGATACATCCTTTGCCTTCAAGGAGATCGGCCATAGTTGGTACCATAGATAGCTCTCTTCTCAGATAGCTGGAACTCATGTGTGTTGAGCCTCTCAAGTATGTCAGGCGGATCGAGATCTTTGAAGTCAGGACGTTCTTGGATCAATAGTGATAGGGTGTCAAATGAGTTGTCTAGTGATCTAAATAGCTTCTTCACGACTTTGTGCTTGGTAATCTCAGTGGCCCAAGTGCGTGAAGTTCATTTGTGATATCAGTGATCCGGTCGAAGATGAGCTGGACATTCTCATTATCATTCCTCTTGAATCGGTTGAAGAGATTGCGAAGCACATCGATTCTTGAGTCTTTTTGAGTTGAGACGCCTTCGTTGACCTTGGATAGCATGTCCCAGACCAGCTTCGCAGACTCCAGTGCACTCACATGACCATACTGCCCTTTGGTCAGGTGACCACAGATTATGTTCTTGGTAGTTGAGTCCAGTTGCGCGAACCTCTTGACGTCAGCAGCGGTGACACCTTCACCGACTTTGGGAACGCCAGTCTTGACGACATACCAGAGGTCGTTGTCAATGGCTTCAAGATGCATATGCATCTTATTCTTCCGGTAGGGGTAATTGTTGGAAATATGCCCTAGAGGCAATAATAAAATGGTTATTATTGTATTTCCTTGTTCATGATAATTGTCTATTGTTCATGCTATAATTGTATTAACTGGAAACCGTAATACATGTGTGAATACATAGACCACAACATGTCCCTAGTAAGCCTCTAGTTGACTAGCTCGTTGATCAATAGATGGTTATGGTTTCCTGACCATGGACATTGGATGTCATTGATAACGGGATCACATCATTAGGAGAATGATGTGATGGACAAGACCCAATCCTAAGCATAGCACAAGATCGTGTAGTTCGTTTGCTAAGAGCTTTTCTAATGTCATGTATCATTTCCTTAGACCATGAGATTGTGCAACTCCCGGATACCGTAGGAATGCTTTGGGTGTACCAAACGTCACAACGTAACTGGGTGGCTATAAAGGTGCATTACAGGTATCTCCGAAAGTGTCGGTTGGGTTGGCACGAATCGAGACTGGGATTTGTCACTCCGTATGACGGAGAGGTATCTCTGGGCCCACTCGGTAATGCATCATCATAATGAGCTCAATGTGAATAAGTAGTTAGTCACGGGATCATGCACTACGGAACGAGTAAAGAGACTTGCTGGTAACGAGATTGAACAAGGTATAGGGATACCGACGATCGAATCTCGGGCAAGTAACATACCGATAGACAAAGGGAATTGTATACGGGATTGATTGAATCCCCGACATCGTGGTTCATCCGATGAGATCATCGTGGAACATGTGGGAGCCAACATGGGTATCCAGATCCCGCTGTTGGTTATTGGCCGGAGAACGTCTCGGTCATGTCTGCATGGTTCCCGAACCCGTAGGGTCTACACACTTAAGGTTCGGTGACGCTAGAGTTGTTATGGGAAATAGTATGTGGTTACCGAAGGTTGTTCGGAGTCCCGGATGAGATCCCGGACATGACGAGGAGCTCCGGAATGGTCCGGAGGTGAAGATCGGTATATTGGACGAAGGGTATTGGAATCCGGAATTGTTCCGGGGGTACCAGGCTATGGCCAGCATGTCCGAAAGGGGTTTCGGAGGCCCTGGCAAGCGTTGGGGGCCTTATGGGCCAAGGGGAAGGGGTAAACCAGCCCACTAAGGGGCTGTGCGCCCCTCCCAACCCCTCTCACGTAACCAGGAGAGGTGGGGGCGCCACCCCTAGGGTAGCCGCCCCTCCCGGCTTGGGGGGCAAGTTTCCTAGGGGTGGGGGCGCCCAAACCCATCTAGGGTTTCCCCTGGCCGCCGCCTCCTCCTCTAGATCCATCTAGAGGGGCCGGCCCCCTCTCCCCTTCCCCCTATATATAGTGAGAGGGTGGGAGGGCAGCCACACCCTTCCCTTGGCGCAGCCCCTTCCTCCTCATACATCTCCTCCTCCTCCATAGTGCTTAGCGAAGCTCTGCCGGAGAACCACGAGCTCCTCTCCCTCAACTTCTCCTCTCCCCTTGCTGGATCAAGAAGGAGAAGACGTCCCCGGGCTGTACGTGTCTTGAACGCGGAGGCGCCGTCCGTTCGGTGCTAGATCGGATCTTCCGCGATTTGAATCGCCGCGAGTACGACTCCATCAACCGCGTTCTTGTAACGCTTCCGCTTAGCGATCTTCAAGGGTATGAAGATGCACTCCCTCTCTCTCGTTGCTAGCATCTCCTAGATTGATCTTGGTGACACGTAGGAAAATTTTGAATTATTGCTACGTTCCCCAACAGTAATCAGTGCCATCGAAGACGGGGCACGCAGCGGAGACCTTGATTATCCCTGTAGTCGACGTAGCTAAACTCCAGATGGTTAAACCGAATCACACAGAAAAAGGGAGCACCTTGCACTGATACCAATTAAAAGTGATAGTTATCAATTAGAAGGGGTGAAGTGATAGAACCAGTTGCTTGACGAAGACAAGGATTTGGTAGACCAATTCCAGTTGTTGTGACAAATGTACGTGTGGTTAGGGAGGCTGAGATTGAACTCAGAAGACCGCGTCTTCACCTTATTACCCTTGAGCTAATTAAAGACACTTAGTCCTCGCCCAACCACTCTGGTAAGTCTTCAAGATAGACTTCCAAACCTTCACAGATCTCGTTCACCGGCGATCCACAATGACTCTGGGATCCTCAGAACGCGACGCCTAACTGTAACACCCATGTGTAATGATGCTACAGTAACCCCTGGGGTTAATTTAATCATTTTGCTAAACAAGTGTTTGATCATCATTGTCTCCTATCTCTTTCAAATTCCAGTTGTATTCAATTTCAAATTCTGAGTTAAATTCAAAATTGCTCAAACATAAAAACTAAAATGTTCATCATGTGCCAAATAATCCATAACTAATATTGGTAGTGAACCAAAAAAAATTCAAAGTGTTTAAGTGCACTAAACTATTTAAAATAGTGGCTAAAACAATAGATTAAATGCCTTTCTAAATTATAAAAGTTGCAAACTATTTCAAAAGCCTCGCAATCTTTTTCTGGCAGTGCCAATTACTGCAATGTAATTATGTGGCCAAATCCCACATTTTACAGAATCCTTTTGGCAGCTCAAATATTGCAAAGCATTTTCTGTAATAAGAAAAAAGCAAAAGAAAAGAAAAGGGAGAAATGAGAGAGAGCCCCCCTGCCTCACCTGGGCTTCGACCCACCCCAGCTGGCCCTACCCCCCGGGTCGTCTTCCCTGTTTGACCGACCCCGTCGCTACAGGGGCGTGGTTGCCCCGGACCGTCTCGTCGGCATCGAGGTGGATAAGCCTCCACGACGCCTCGAATCCCCTCACCTACCGCCACTCCCACTTCCCCCTCGGCCTCTCCACCTCGCCCCTCTCCTCTCCCCTGTAGACATGGCTCCGCCTCGGACGCCGGGGCCGGTCGTGCCCGACGCGCCCCGCCCCGCCTCGTCATGGCCACCCGACGCCCTCGCCTCCCTGACGTCCTCCTCTTCTTCTTCGGCAAGCCACACGGACCGGAGCCACTGGAATGTTGCCACACCGTCGCCTTCGCCGATCCCCTCCGCCTCGGCCACCATCTCGTCGTCAATCCGCCTCGGCGACTCCGGCCACCTCGAGCCGTCCCCGGGCCTTCTCTGCAATGACAGTGAGCCCCGCTCCTCCTCCCCCCTCTCCATTAGCTCTCCGTGCCCCGTAGCTAACTGCCGCCGTAGTCGTGGCTCGCCGCCGCCCCGCTCTATCGCCGCCGTGGCTACCGCTGCCGCAGCCTGCGCCCGAGGCCACCATCGTGCTCCTGGTGCTCCCAGGAGCACCACGCACACACGCACACCCCCTCACGTGCCCCCTAGCGCTGCCCCGACGAGCCCCGATGTCGCCCGCCGCTCGCGAGCTCGCTGTCGTCGCCATAGTGCCCCTCGGCGGCCGTCACCACCACCAGTCGTCGTAGCTCGACTCGCGTGTCCAAATGCACCACCACACGCGCCCTCTGGCGCCTCGTAGCGCGGTTCCGACGAGCACCCGACTCCGGCCTCCGCCCCTGCTCGCCGCCGGCGTTGTCTCCGGCCAAGTCCTCCATGCCACCACCCCCACTCGACGCGGCTTGGTCTCCATGTTCGAACGGACCAAGCCACGGGTCCGGAGGCCCCCTGCAGCGTCGTCCTGGTCATCGCGAGTGGCCCCCATTGGCCCTTTGACCAGTTGACTTCGATCAACGGTGCTGAGTGGGCAACCCCCAGTCGCTGACATGTGGCCCCCACACGTTAATTAATCTATTTTTGATAAATAATTAAACTGTTAACTTAATCTTTTAAATTAACTAGTCACTGAAAGGTGGCCCAGTAGTTTAATTAACTAGATTTAGATTGGGACGATTACACTTTTGCCCTTAGTTGTGCCAGCCCGTGGGTTTTGCACTTACTTTTTGGCTCTGCTAAGTTTTGCACTTAGATTTGTCTCTGAGGTCGTCTAAGTGCCCTTTGACCGTTTGACCAATACTTTAAAAATTCATAACAAATTCATACGAACTCATAAAAATGCAAATAAGACATCAAAATGTTCAAAAAAACAATACCTTTATGTGCTTGCCATTTGCGTGAAGGAAAAAAGTGTTGTTTAAACAACCCAAGGTTATTAATGTTATTAACATTATTAAAAATAAAAAGGTCTACAAAATACTTTTTGCATGAATAAAAATTACAGGCAAATAAGGTGATGTTTTGTGACCATTCTGATATCTTATTTGCATTTTTGTGAGATTAGATCAACTTGTTATGAAATTTCAAAATAAAGGTCAAATTTGTTTGAAAATTCATAACAAGTTGACATGAACTTAGAAAAAGGCAAATAAGATATCAGGATGTTCAGAAAACATAACCTACATTTGTAATTAATTTGTATTCATAAAAAAGTATTGTTTATACCTTTATTATTAATAATGTTAATTACATTAACGACCTCGGGTTGTTTAAACTTTACTTTTTTCCTTCACACAAATGGCATGCACATAAAGGTATCGTTTTTCTGAACATTTTCATATCTTATTTTCATGTTTATGGATTCATTTGAACTAGCAGGGTCACCCCGCGCATTTGCGCGGCTAGGTTTTTTATAAGTCGATATTTTCATGTTTATTGTGCACCATATTGATTTTAAAGGCATTTTAGAGGATGTTCTCCTTTTATGGTTAAGTAAAGAATATGTTTAGCATTGTTGTTGAACATAATAATGTACTTACACAATCCATTTTATCCTTTTTAGTGTCTATTTTACCTCTACTTTTGTAGCAATTATATTTAGAAGATTCTAAATTAAGCCCATCATAAAGTTTAAGAACCACAAACTGAGCATGGATATAGAAAGCCATTTAATAAGTTATACATACTTATTTTCTCGAGCAATGATTTTTATTTTGTTGTGTGCAGCTCATTATGACTTCTACTACACTAAACGTGTTTTCATGTACTTCTCAAACACGTGTGATTACTGACCTATTCGATGGTGAGCTGCGTTGAAAGCCTTCCTACTATTGTTGTTCAGTTGATACCGAGCTTGCTGATGAACTATTGCCTTGAAGGATTGTGCCTGATTTTGAAACATGTAAAAGGATCTCAATATTTTGTAGACCATACATATGGGATTGTGCATTTCCAACAGAAAAACAACAGAATTTATGTAATTGTCATTTTTTATTGTAAACGTCCCAAATGTGATCGTGCATCAGGCAGGCAAGATAATAGTTCATGTAGTATAAAGTGTAGTACTTGTCACCGAGATTTGACGCATTTATTACTTTCTAGAGGAGTGACCCGCGCATTTTTATGGCTAGATTCACACTGTATATTGTTGTATCCTGGATTATTTTTCTCTATCCTTTTCATTTTGACACAAATTATATGGCATACAAATATACTGTAGTCAAAAGCAAGTCTCAAGGAAATATGGCCGGACTATTGAGTGCACCGTAGTTTCTTGATAAAATACCTTGTTATGTGAGGCCGGATGCAAAGCCATACATAGACTTCTCTACCGATTTTCATATTTCCCCTCTACGACCAACTCCCCATCCCTTGTTATGCAACTTTGTACCAATATATCTTGTTATGCAATTCCCTATCCCTTGTTATGCAATTCCCCTCCAATAACTATATCTAAACATGAATAGCTTCTAGATATACCAAATGTTCTCTTGTTCCGCCCACATATATCACTGGTCGCATTCCTAGTTGCCTTCAAAGCTTATTCGTCTTGATCGTGTCCTTCATGTTTTCGTGTCAATTATTTTTATATATTTTTTAATATAGGTTCCCAAGTACTAATTACATATTTTTTCCATGAGAATTTGCATGCCACAAATGTGTGTGTGCACAAATATATCATCTTCCATCGGAGTGATCATCTATTCATTTTTTACATTACTATGGTTTGAATTACAAAAAAAAATACATTTCAAGCGCCACGTACGTCTCACTCATGTTTACGTGCCGGCGTCAATGGTGGTGTCAGCGTTATAAGAGTCGTGTGTGACTGTTACGCTTTCCAGTTTTTTCTAACATGTGTGCCTGAACAGTTTGTTGTCCTTACTATTGGACACTGGTGCAACTATCGCGTGTCATATTATTAAATATAAATTTCTATAATTAGGATCCACCATATAATTAATGGTGGAGGTAATAAATATATGTCGATGGATACTTGCGGCTCATGTCGCGAGTAGGATTTGTATTTACCTAATATATGTGGAGGTAATATGAGTTCTAGATTTCCTATATATCATACTATTGTTTTTTATTTTGACACGATCTTAATGGATAACTTTGGCAATTGTTAATACATATGTTTTCATATATAAAATTATAAATGCTAGTATAATTTGAAAAATATTTCATGAATAAAATGGTATTAGTTTTACTTGACCAATCTGACTATCTAAATCAATGCTCTATAATATTTGTGCTTCGTTCAATCTTATTACAATCCACTAAAATTAAATGGATCAATCGCCTTCTGTAGATTTAAAATACTTAATTTTCGTAAATTTCTTGTGACATACCTCCGTATACTCAATTTGTTTTTAGTTTCCCTGGCTCACTCAAATGGCCAAGAGGACGCATATAGAATTTTATTTTATTTTGAGACAAAGAGAACGCATATAGTTGCTATGCCCAATAGGCAGCTCATAATGTATCTCCTGGTCCAACACAACATGTATCCGTAGTTATGCATAAGGCCGGGCCTAATTATTGGCTAGAACTGGTTTGGCGGGGGTTCAGGCAAGTCGTATTGTGATCGGACACGTCTTTTTTATGAGCGCTCGGATTCCTTTATTGCTGGCAGCCGTGCCTTCCTCTAAAAAGCTGTGTTTCCCTTTTGTTTAGCTGTTGGCTGCCTTGTTTTTTTTTTCTTTGCAGCTGTTGGCCGCCGTACTTGCCTATGTCAACTTACGTTCATGTGTGCTTGCCTCAACGTACGTTCATGTGTGCTTGCCGTGGACAGACCTCTTTATTAATAGAAAACGTATATACTTGGATGAGAGACGTGTCAAACTATTTTTACATGATATGTCAAATTGTTTGTACATGACTATATTTGTATGTAACGTTGCATCTTTAAATCTGAACCATTAATCTACAAAATTGACGATCGAGATCATTTAATATATGTGGATGAACGTGATGGCTTGTTTGCCTATTTTATGAGCGCTCGGACTCCTTTATTTCTGGCAGCCGTGCCTTCCTCTAAAAAGCTGTGTTTCCCTTTTGTTTAGCTGTTGGCTGCCTTGTTTTTTTTTCTTTGCAGCTGTTGGCCGCCGTACTTGCCTATGTCAACGTACGTTCATGTGTGCTTGCCTCAACGTACGTTCATGTGTGCTTGCATATGGATGAACCGGCCGTGTCGAGCAGTGCGCGGAATCGTAATCTGCCTCGTGGCCATAACCCGGCGGGTGGCGGTGTTGATGCTCAGAACATGGTGGATCATGGTAGGGCACGTCGAGAAGCCGAGTTAGCGGCGCAGTACGCGGCCCGTCAGCTTACTCCAGTTTGTCCAACAACTTCGGTGGAACCAGGAGTTACTTCCAGTTCTTTGGGGGTGTCGTGCCTCGTCCCGGCCTTACGTAATGTACGGCTGCCCAAGGATTTCAAGGGTCCACGTAAGGTGCCCAATTACACTGCCGACTTATCCCCTGAGTCATGGGTTGAAAGCTATGAGATGGCGATGGAGATGCTGGATGTGGATGATGCGGCATGTGCTAAATATTTCACCATGATGTTGGAGGGAACTGCTCGCACTTGGTTAAAAAACTTGCCCGCTAACTCCATTGGGTCATGGGCCAAGTCAAGAGCCCGGTTTATCCAGAATTTCAAGGACACGTGCAAGCACCCATGTCAATCATGGACCTAGCTTCCTGTGTGCAAGAGGAAGGAGAATCAACAACCCATTGGATGCGCCGGGTTTCAGAAATTTTGAATTCATCGGACCGCATCAACGCTGATACAGCAGTTTTAACATTGGAAGGCAATTGTCGGTTCGCACCTTTGAAATTGAAGTTGGGACGGCTCAAACGTCACTGCAATGACATGGGGACGCTTATGGCAGCTCTGGTTAAGTATGCCGACTCTGATAGTACCAAGGACCCTGAGTCTGACGATGAGAAGCCGGGAAAGGGAAAGAAGAGCGGCAGTACCAAGGGGCAGCAGCATAACCCGGCGGGTCATGGAAACAGTGGTAAGCGTAAAGCGGATAATAGCTTAGATTTTGTGGCTAACACCAACACGCAGGATAATAGTCAGCGTCGTAAGGGTAAACCGCCCCGGCGGGGTCGAGGATCAGGTCCCAATCTTGAGCGCCTGTTAAACCAGCCTTGCCCAAAGCACGGGTCGCGAGAAAGGCCAGCCACGCACCTCTGGAAGGATTGCTTTATCATGCGGGAGTTCAAAAATTCGGATCTTTTCCGATATGATCATGGACCGTTCGGTGGTTCAGGGCCCGGTTCTCATGGGCCGGGTTACAGTGGAGGCAGTTCTGGCTCAGGATTTCAAGGTAATCAAAGTGGACATG
This sequence comes from Triticum aestivum, assembly GCF_018294505.1. Lineage (NCBI taxonomy): Eukaryota > Viridiplantae > Streptophyta > Magnoliopsida > Poales > Poaceae > Triticum > Triticum aestivum. The sequence continues at coordinate 492,235,689 of NC_057808.1, read as the reverse complement.
GCAATCAAGGCAGTCAGGACAACCAGGGTGGTTATAATCACCAGGGGAGTCAGCAGCAGCAGCAATCGGGTTACCAGAGCAACCCAAAGCAGTTGAACAGTGGGCAATATCATGTATTCACCACTAGCTTGTGCAAACGCGAACAGAAGCTTCATAAAAGGGTCGTGAACTCCATTGAACTGGCAGTGCCCCGTTACTTGCGCTGGTCTGAACAGCCCATTGTGTGGAGTCGAGAGGATCATCCGCCCCGGGTTGATAATCTGGGTCATCTGGCATTGGTGGTGGCGCCTCAAGTTGGAGAGTATAAGTTTACCAAGGTGCTCATGGATGGAGGGAGTAGTATCAATATCCTCTACTATGAAACCTTTCGTCGCATGGGGTTGACAGATAAAAATCTTAAACCATCAAACACTGTTTTCCATGGTGTGGTGCCTGGTAAATCGGCGTATCCAGTAGGAAAGATAGCTCTGGAGGTTGCTTTTGGAGATGAGCATGATTCAAGATCAGAGACCTTGACCTTTGAAGTGGTAAAAATCAAGAGCCCTTATCATGCCTTGTTTGGACGGCGGACTTATGCTAAGTTCATGGCAAGGCCCTATTATGTTTATCTTCAGCTCAAGATGCCAGGTCATAAGGGGACCATCACAGTACATGGGAGTCGTAAGATCGCTTTGGAATGTGAAGAAGGTGACGCGGCCTATACTGAGTCGGTTTGTGCAACAAAGGAGTTGAAGTTCTACAAATACAATGTTGATCCAGCGGATATGACTTCTTTGAAGAAGCCAACTACAGAGAATGATCCGGCCTTGAAGTTTAAATCGGCTGATGAGACTAAGTTGGTTGATTTTGTTCCTGGCGATTCATCCCAGCAGTTTAGCATCAGCGCTAACTTGGATCCGAAATAGGAAAGCGTGCTCATCGAGTTCATCCGTGAGAACCGGGACATCTTTGCATGGAAACCTTCTAACATGCCAGGTGTACCGAGGGAACTCGCTGAGCACACTCTTAATATTGATCCCAAGTTTAAACCGGTCAAGCAGTTTCTCCGCCGCTTCAATGAAGAAAGACGCAAGGCCATTGGTGAGGAGGTAGCCAGGCTCTTGGTGGCTAGGTTTATCATTGAAGTGTTTCATCCTGAGTGGTTGGCTAATCCGGTGCTAGTACTTAAGAAGAACGGCACTTGGCGTATGTGTGTGGACTATACAGATTTGAACAAGGCTTGTCCGGCAGATCCTTTTGCTCTCCCTCGTATTGATCAAATCATTGATGCTACGGCGGGTTGTGAGCGTTTGAGCTTTCTGGATGCTTATTCTGGTTATCATCAGATCAAAATGGCAGTTAAGGACCAGGAGAAGACAACTTTTATAACTCCCTTTGTAGCCTTCTGCTATGTGTCTATGCCTTTTGGGCTTAAGAGTGCCCAGGCGACTTACCAACGCTGTGTGCAAAATTGTCTTCGTGATCAGATTGGGCGCAATGTTCATGCCTATGTGGATGATATTGTGGTGAAGTCCAGAAAAGAGGAGACATTGATAGATGATTTGAAGGAGACTTTTGATAGCCTCTGGGTTTATAAGATGATGCTTAATCCGACCAAGTGTGTCTTTGGTGTACCGGCGGGCAAGCTCTTGGGTTTCCTGGTGTCTAACAGGGGCATTGAAGCTAATCCGGAGAAGATCAAGGCTATTACTTCGCTGGCTAAACCGAAGTGTATCAATGATGTTCAATGCTTGGCAGGCCGGATTGCCGCCTTAAGCCGGTTTATCAGTCACCTTGGGGAGAAAGCCATCCCTTTGTATCAGATGCTGAAGAAGACGGATGACTTCATCTGGAGTGATGCCGCCAACGAAGCATTTGAGGATCTAAAGCGCCAGCTAGCTGAGCCGCCTATCCTTGCTGCTCCCGTTGATAAAGAACCCTAGTTATTATATGTGGCTGCTAATGCCCGGGCTATTAGTGTGGCTATTGTGGTGGAGCGCAAGGAGGCTGGAAAGGAGTATCTAGTTCAACGGCCGGTTTATTATATCAGTGAGGTGCTTATTGAGTCCAAACAGAGGTATCCACATTGGCAGAAGCTGGTGTATGGAGTTTTCATGGCAAGCCGGAAGCTTAAACAGTATTTCCAGGGTCATCCTATCACTGTGGTCAGCTCTGCCCCTTTGGGGGATATAATCCAAAATAGGGAAGCAACTGGCCGGGTTGCCAAGTGGGCTATTGAGCTCGGACCTCATGGGTTAAAGTATATGCCTCGGACGGCAATCAAATCTCAGGCACTTGTGGATTTCATCAATGACTGGACAGAGTTACAAGCGCCAGAAGAGAAGCCGGATCATACTTATTGGACTATTCATTTTGATGGGTCCAGGCAATTGGAGGGCTCGGGGGCTGGAGTCGTATTAACTTCCCCACGAGGTGATAAGTTTTGTTATGTTCTCCGTTTAATGTTCCCTTGCACTAACAATGCAGCTGAGTATGAGGCTTTACTTTACGGTCTTCGAATGGCTAAGGAGATGAATTTAAGCCGGGTTAACTGCTTTGGTGACTCGGACCTGGTGGCTCAACAAGTGTCTGGTACTTGGGATTCCAAGGACCCGCTCATGGCAGCATATCGTCGAGAGGTGGATATGGTTGCTGGTAACTTCAAAGGTCATCAGGTTGACCATGTGGACCGACGAAAGAACGAAGAAGCAGACGCTTTAAGCCATTTGGGTTCCCAACGTAAACCTGTTCCACCCAATGTTTTCCAGGATGTTTTACATAACCCGTCGGTCAAGCTGCCTACAGAGGAGGATTTGGTTGTTCCTGATCCGGAGGCTCAGCTGGTGGCGGCCCTCCATGTCATCCCAGATTGGACGGTCCCATATTTGGCGTATATGAACCGGGGCGAGTTACCGGAGGATGAAACTTTGGCCAGGCAGATAATCCGGCGGTCCAAGTCAATGATCATTATCCATGGAGAATTACATCATTGCAGTGTGACAGGGGCGTTTCAGCGTTGTGTGTCTCCTGAAGAAGGCCGTGAGATTTTGCGTGAAATCCACGAAGGAGATTGTGGTCACCATGTCGGTTCAAAATCTCTGGTAGCCAAGGCTTTTCGTCACGGTTTCTATTAGCTGACGGCTCATGCTGATGCTGAGGACTTGGTGAAAAAGTGTGATGGCTGTCAGAAATTCTCACTGTGTGCTCATGTACCGGGTCAAGAGTTGAGGATGATTCCAATCACTTGGCCGTTTGCAACTTGGGGGCTGGATATGGTTGGGCCCTTTAAGAGATCTAAGGATAAGAAGACCCACCTTCTGGTGGTGGTTGATAAGTTTACTAAGTGGGTGGAGGCAGAGCCCGTCAGTAAGTGTGATGCAGCTACGGCAGTTCAATTCATCAAGAAGGTGATTTCCGGTTTGGCTTTCCACACAGCATTATAACTGATAATGGCACTAATTTGTCCAAGGGTGCTACGAAAGAATTTTGTCAACGTGAGCACATCCGGCTTGACGTCTCATCGGTGGCTCACCCCCAGTCCAATGGTCAAGCAGAGAGAGCCAATCAAGAAATCCTGAGAGGCATCAAGCCCCGGCTCATGGTTCCTTTACAGCGGACGCCGGGTTGTTGGGTGGACGAATTACCTTCTATGTTATGGAGCATCAATACCACGCCCAACAGATCTACGGGTTACACGCCTTTTTTCATGGTTTACGGAGCAGAGGCAGTTCTCCCTAGTGACATCCGTCACGACTCGCCTCGTGTGGCGGCTTATGTTGAAGCTGACAATGAGAAGGCATGACAGGAAGCACTTGACCTGTTAGATGAGGAGCGTGACATGGCAGCAGCTCGTTCGGAGATTTACCAGCAAGATCTGCGTCGCTATCACAGCCGCCGGGTTAGAACCAGAACTTTTCAAGAAGGCGATCTGGTGCTCCGACTCATCCAGGATCAGACTGATATGCACAAGTTATCCCCGCCTTGGGAAGGGCCCTTTGTGGTCAGCAAGAATCTGCATAACGGGTCATACTACCTTATCGATGTTCGAGAGCACAAAGGCTCATGTAAATCGGAGGAGGAGACCAACCGGCCGTGGAATATCGCTCATCTTCGGCCTTACTATACTTGAGCCACAGGCTCTTCTTATGTACATAGTTACGACAATGTATATATTATAGTCAAGTTAATAAACCGGAGCCTCAGCTAAAGCGGGGTTTCTGTTGTTTTTCTTCAATCATGTGTGGTGACATGGGGGCTTCTGTTTATAAAGCGGAATATTGTTTGCCCATTGATCCGGCTTATACATCCACATATATAAAAAATCACTTGGGGGCTTGGTCGTATCCGAACCATAAGCTACACCTCTTGATCGGCGTAAGGCCACCAGGGAAATCACTTGGGGGCTTGGTCGTATTCGAACCATAGCTACACCTCTTGATCGGCGTAAGGCCACCAGGGAAATCACTTGGGGGCTTGGTCGTATTTGAACCATAGCTACACCTCTTGATCGGCTTAAAGCCAAAAGGAAATAACTTAGGGGCCAAAGAGAGTGTTGCAAAGGCACAACTCAAACATAGGCACCCACTGAGCACAGCTCAAAATATTGCTTGGGGGCTCTTTGCTTCTCAAATAACAAAGAGTCTACACCCTTGTAATAGGCTATCAAGCCAGGCTTGGAAGCCAGGTGTATTCACCTAAAACCCCGGGTTATCCTGCCTTCTTTAAGTAAGCCACTCCGTCTAGGTAATCCTGGTATGACCCGCCGAACGTTTGACAAGTCAATCTCATAGACCCTGAACTTGTCAAAGTTAAAACGATGATTGGTTAATGTGAGGTCCATCTTAAAAGGCTTTGTAAAATGGTTTAACTCAGTGGCCTGGCAGCCCATGAAAAGCCTCGATTTTTGGCCTGGCAGCCCATGAAAAGCCTCGCGTGTTCTTATGCTTTTATTTGCCAAGTATTTTCTCCTTTGATGAGATTTGTAATATTTTATGATAATCCGGTGTTTATGGACCCGGCTTGGCTTTCAACTACAAGTTGTCAGTACATGATCAGTTATAATCCGGCGTTATTGACCCGGTCTGGTTTCGACTACAAGTCGCCAGTGCTATATGGATAATCTGGTGTTTATTACAACCCGGTACGGTTTTATCATCAACCGGCACAATATGGAAGGAGTTATCAGTACTCAATATTGGGGTTATCACCCTTACTACAAATAGTTGGTAAACCAACGATGTGATTCAATGTCACAGGTATCATCTATTTTCATATTTGATTATTTTCAAATACAGCCTTGGTTATAAACCCTGGTTATATATTTGGGCATCATGACCCGTCCGGCGGTAAACCGCCAGGACACTTTCAACTTCTTGTATGTAGGAACAGCTTGAATAAACCGTTATGGATTATGAACATAATATATCCTAAGCATGGCGGATTAACAGTGTCAAGCAAAATAAATATGCACGATGGCATAGTAGACCAAGTGTTCGAACTAGCCTATTACAAGGCGCTTTAATGCCCAAAAGAATAATTGTTTTCGGCAAGTGTTGCAGTACGCAGAAGGCTAAACCGGTCTCCGGATCATGACTCGTCACCAGGCTGACTTGACGGCTGTGGATCATCTTGCCCCGGTTCATCCTCCTCCTCTCTACCCAGTGGCTGGAAGTTAATGGTTGCCCAATCGATCCCAGTTAGGGCTTGGAATACAGCTTCATTGCTTATAAGTGTGGACGGTTCAACGTCAAGGGCATAAGTATGCTTACGGATTGGCGGGATAAGATTCTGAGCGACAGGAGTTGGTGCAGCAACCCGTTTGTTGTTGATGTCATAAATCGCATGATAGTGTGAAAGATCAGTTTCTTCAGCCAATTGGCAAGACAGTGGACGCATTTCCCTGGTTATGGCTCGAAGGTCATCATTGCCAAAATCTGATCCATCTTCCCTTAAGCTTGGTTAGCCTTTACCGACATCCACCGGATCAAGATCAGGCACCCATGCTTTAGCCCGGGTTAGCGCGGTCAGAGCACCTGCCCTTGCAGCCGATCTTTTTAACTCTTCAAACCGGGCAGGCAGCATTGACAACCTTTCTAAAGTTTCCTTGATTAAGGTTGGGGGCGGCTTGTTATGAGAAGTAGTGCATATGATCCGTTGCGCGCTAGTATATAATTGCTCTATAAGAATATAGGCAGCCTTCAATTTCTTCTGCATGTCAGAGCCCAGATGGGTAATGCGAGTTCCTGCATCATTACGAGCATCAGTAAACCGGCAACTACTGGGATAATATATGTTGAAGACTTAAAGCGAGGATATTAACCAAACACAGCAGTGGTCATGGCATTTATCTGCCACTTTAAACCAGTTAGCTCTTCTGCCACCGGTTTAAGGGCTACTTCTGCATCCTCAGCTCTCTTTTGCAACGTGATTATCTCTATGTCCCAATCTGCCCGTTCCTTCTTGAAATCTTCCTTCAGCTTCTCCATGGCTGCTAAGGCACTGGTCAGTTCCTCTTTGGCTTTGGAGGTTTCTGCCTGCTGGGACTTGATGTTTTCTTGAAGATCAGCGTTTTGGGCTTCCTTTTTGCTCAGCTCAGCCTATAAGAGACAGACATATCAGGAGTTGGCAGTGCATATTTGAAGTACCAAGCACATAACAAGTTATACACTTGGTACTTGGGGGCTAATGCCTATTTGCTCGTTATCAGAAATTTTTTCAAGTACCAAGCACAATACAAGTATTATTCTTGGCACTTGGGGGCTAATGTATATTTGCTTGGAGTAAACATTGGTAAAAGTCCCGGTTCAGCTTGAAAAGATAAACCGGCCCTTGGGGACTACACAGTCGAAAGTGACAAGGTTATTATTTTAAAGTCCCGGTTCATCTTAATAAGTTAAACCGGCCCTTGGGGGCTACGCAAACAACGTTGAGGTATTCTTAAGTCGCGGTTTAGATTGATATCATAAACCGGCCCTTGGGGGCTACTGGAGTTGATATTTGGATACAAGAGAAAAACAGGTATGCAGAGTTAAGCAGTAGTTACCTCATATCGTTCTTTCATCAAGTTCACTAAGCCGGCTTCATAGTCGCGACTTGTGTACAGACGGTTCAAGAAGCCAGAATGGATGTCTTGGGCATTGAGATGGGCGTATCTTGATAATTCTGCATTCCACTTGCCTTTGCTCATAGCAAAAAGCTCTTCCTTGGCACTATGCTTTGACAAAGCAACAGGATTACCAGGGGCGGTGTGGCCAAAGCCAGTAATCATCACATCATCTGCCTTGTCATCCATAGCCTTGACTGGGCTTGACGGTTTATCAGCGGCGCGGACTGGGCTTGACGGTTTATCAGTGGCTCGGACCGGGCTTGTCGTTTTATCAGCATGGCCCATTGGATCAACTTCCACTTGTTCAACAACAATGTCATAATCTTGCGGTGGCGGATCATTAAGCATGACGTCAGCATTTGTTCCTTCCGGGTCTGGAGTTTTTTCCGGTTCAATAGCCACATTATTGTCAGCCGGTTTATTTAACCGGGCCTTCTTGCTGGGTCTAGGCTTGGCACTTAGGAGAACAAACATAAAGGTCAATACATCGGGCGACTATAATATATTAAGGATAAAATTAAAACATAACTCACCCAGGAACCGTCTTGAGTGGTGGAATTTGTGTGGCCGTTGACTCGCCAGAGGATGAATGAGGTGTTCTCTGATAATTCGAATCAGACGGATTAAGAGGCTGTCGGAAACAACCCGCCTTGGGGTAAAAAGTATCAGGAATATAAGAGACCTCTGATCGATGTTTCCGGACTGGAGTATTCGGTAAACCGGCGGAGGTAACTACCTGGCCGCTGTGCCGGGTTGTGCGGCGAGCTTCTTGTTGCTGCTTCTTCAAAAGAAAGTTTGGGTCCAAGTGAGCTAGGGGGTGAGAAAATCTTACTTTCCGGTTTGCTTGATGGATTTTCTATGTTGGCAGAGGATTTGAATCGGAGGAAAGGATAATTACCTCTACATCGTCAGCATGGCTACCTTCAGCATCATCCTGATAATAGTCATTGTCAATGAGGTGTATGAAAAATGAACCAAGAGAGTGAAGTTCTACCTCTGAATCCGTATTATCCAGATCATCATCAACGTTTGCGTCAGATGGTTCAGCATTTTTCTTCTTGGCAGGTTTTTTGATAACCTTTGTTTTGGGGCGAGGTGTCTTCGTCGGTTTATCTTGTGATTTCTTTTTCCAGAACAGATCATCGTCCTGTCAAAAGTTGTTGAAAGATATAAGGGGAGATTATAAGGGTCGGATTAAAAGTAAGAGTTATGCAATTCTTACAGCTGGCGGTTTATTGAAAACACAGAAGGGACTAAGCCCTGTTTTGCTGCAGACAGCCACCGGTTCATCCAATATCTTTTTCACAGCTTCTGTAATTTCAGCATCAGTTAGCTGAATGTTGATATGCCGTTGAGGATCTTGTAAGTTCCTGTATATTCACACATTAAACCGGGGCGACGGCTTAAGGACAGAATGCTCCAAGATATCCAGCAGCGAACAAAGTCAATGCCTGTTAAACCGTTCGCAACAAAGGCTCTGAGCTTGGAGAGTTGAGATGCATAGTTGGACCGTTCCTTTGCAGTCAGCCGTTGAGGGAATGGATGTGTATTGGTAAGCCGGTGAGCACGATAACCCGGCAGAGGATTTTCTTCAATGGGAGACGTATCTCGGCAATAGAACCAAGTCTGGTTCCAATCTTTGGGATGAGTATGATGTTTAGCGTGAGGAAAACTGACATCTTTCCTTTTTTGAATTGAAACCCCGCCAAGTTCAGTATTGGGCCCATCTGTAAATTCAGTACGGCGGTTCAGATAGAAGAAATCTCTGAACAGTTCAACCGTGGGTTCTTCCTGCAGATAAGCTTCGCAGAACACTTGAAAGTTGCAGATATTGGACACAGAGTTGGGCCCAATATCTTGAGGGTGGAGTTGGAAGCTAGCAAGCACATCACGGAAATTTTTTGATCCGGGGGGACTGAACCCACAACCCAGGTGATCAATGAATACAATCACTTCTCCATCCTTGGGTTCAGGAGGATTTTCTGGACCGGGGGCCCTCCAGTGTATGACATCTTTCTTTGCTAAGGCGCCGGTTGCAACGCATCCATTCAGTTTTTCTTCAGTAACCCGGGAGGGACCCAGTTACAAGCAGAAAATTGCTTGGCCATTTCAATGAAAAGCTGGAAAAAGATTAATGCCGGTTAAGATTCATGACTGACAAGTATAAAGCGACGCAAGATCAGAAGGAGAAAACATGAGGTGTATACACATTGTTAAACCGGAGTCTGATATTAAAAAGTTAAAGGAATCGGCGGTTTAAAAGAGGGCTAATGGTACTTGCCGGATTATCATTTTATAAAATTTAAACCGCCTATGCAGGTACGGAAGGTACAGATCTAAAATAACTATGTGATGGAAAAACAGGTTTCATAATTTGGCGTTGCAAATTTGGATCTACCGTGTGACAGAAAATGGAAAAATATTCAGGGTTAAATATTCTGATACTTGAACAGTCGAGGATTCAGATGGGAATTTCTACTTAAAGAGAGATGCATTAGCGGAAATGAAGGATCATGGCCATCTTTATACAAGATAAGCATCAAAGTTTAGATCAAGAACTGTGGCGCAGATATGAACAGGGAAGAATAGCTTCGAGCTTCGATGAACACCAAAACCCTAATGGCGGATCTAGGGCAAGGAAAAGGGAAACTTACTGATGCTGACGGAACAGCGGGAGAGCGCCGCGTTTCTCTGGTGCGTTCAGGTTGATGCAGCGGCCGGAGTTGAGGTCGAGGGCGGAGCTTGACGACGACGGCCGCACGTGAGGGTTAGGTCGGCACAAGGAAGAAGAAGAAGTGAGAACGCATGGGGGGGGAATGAAAAGGACCCCCCAGTCTTATTTATAAGGCGAAGGGATAAGTGACAGGCGCGAAAATCAAGGAGCCCAAAAGTTGGATATGTGACAGAGCTATTGCCTCGATTGTCGGAGGCTCATTAATGAAGGTGAGATATATACAATTTTTAATAACAGGTGACGTCATGGCGGTTTATTACAATCTTGGAAGATGACGTCATGGCGGATTACAAGGTTATAGGAAGGCACTAAAAGGGGAATTTTCCTAAGTGTTGAAGATTAACATGAACAGGTTCAAATCAATCTGGGGCCTAATGTTGGGGATATTACTATTGAGTATAAACCGGCCAGGAGGGGCCGGGTTATACCCATAAAGAGTTATTCATATTGAAGCCCATGAAGACAAGGAATATGGTGCTTTACGGAGGAGATTTAACATGAAGGCCCAGGGCCCAAGGGCGGATTAAGGCCTGTAGACATAAACCGCCGTTGATATGTAACTTGTGTTGTAAGATAGGAAAGGGTAGAAACCGAGCCGGACACGTTTATGAGCCGGCCTCGGGATTCTGTAAACCCGCGGGCGTCAACCTATGTATATAAAGGGACGACCCGGCGGCGGTTTAGGGACAAGAAACAACAACTCGTGAGCCAGGCATAGCGAATTCGCTCCCTGGTCATCGAAACCCTAGCAATTCCACATCAACTGGATTAGGCCTTTACCTTCACCGCAAGGGGCCGAACCAGTATAAACTCCTTGTGTCCTTTGTTCCGCTTTAACCCCTTTAAGCTAACCCGTCGCGATGGCTCCACGACTAAGTCCTTTCATTAGGACATCTGCCATGACAAAACCACGACAGAGCCCCCAAGCAATATTTTTGAGTTGTGCTTAGCGGGTACCTATGTTTGAATTGTGCCTTTGCAACAGACTCTCTTTGGTCCCTTTAATTTTTCCTGAGAACTCGAACTTTTGCGAGAGATAATATTCTTCTTGAGCCGGAATTTTAACCCGGATATCTGAGAGCTTCAGATCTTTGTAGGAGACAGATTTCCCTTGAACCGGATTGTAAACCGGATATTTGAGAGCTTCAGTAAGACTAACGTCCCTTGAGCCGGATTTTAAACCGGATATTCGAGAGCTTCAACGCTTTATGGGAGAGAGATGTCTCTTGAACCGGATTTTGAACCGGAATCCTTTTTGATGACCCGGAAACTTCTTCATTGAGCCGGGATTTTGTAATTGCCATATACTTTTTAAGCCGGAAATTTTCTGACGGCCTTTAAATTTTCATCAATATAGCAGTAGCCTCCGGGACCGGGTTATCTTTCCCTCCATCGTCCTGGGGTTCTTAAATTTGCTGAAACTGGCAAGATTTGCTGAGTCATGTCATCGTAGCCCCCGAGTCTTAAGACAACTCGAGGAATTGTCTTGAGATTCACCGTATTTGACCATGCCAGAAGGTGTATATCATTGGTGTTAATAGCGCGATGTGAACCCACAGAAGGTTGAGGTGACTGCGGCGGGTTATAAATGATATGTATGAGCCGTCTCAGCAACTCGGCCAATAGTTCCTTCCAACTGGCTATTTGAAGTTAACCAAACTGTAGTGGCGGCGACTTTCGTGCTTGCCCATTGAGCCATCCAGTGCAGACGGCGGTTGATGATAATTTGCCTCCAATTTGAAAGAAAACCGGGCTACCCGAGCAGTGACTGGCTTTATACTCAATAAAAAGCTCATGCAGACAGGTGGCCCGATGTGTTAATGTAGACCAGGCCGTGAGAGACGGACGACAAAGACGACCGCAGCATCAGAGGCGGCTCGGACAGATGAGTCGGCCACGGCATTGTAAGCCGGTGCGACGGGCGAGTTAACCACATCATGTTGATGTAAACTGGTCTGCAGAATGGTGGCTTGCAGAATATTCACCGAGCTTGATGGTGTGGTCAGATGCTAGCGCATTATAATGGTGGTGCGAGCTATACATCCATGACACGGCCATAGCTTTTGCGATGAACAATTGCTCCTGCATAAATAATATCGCAAGCCGGAGTAATTTGTTCTTTTAAAGAATAAAAAATGTATCAATAAAAATTGATTGGACAGATTCCACCTTGATATTTTAGGCCAGAAATTATCCACCGCGGAGTTGATGACCACCACGGGCGAGTCGGCCGCGGGAGTAGACGAATGAACCGGCTGCGGCGTTGTAAGCCGGCGGCGGACGGGGAGAGTCGGCACCGGCGTTGTAAGCTGCACGGACGGGCGAGTCAGCCGTATGTTGATGTAGACCGGACTGCGGGGGACGGCGGTTTGTGCGCGCTTATTGGGCAATTCGCGTGGTCCTGACGAGTTGATGCAGACTGGACCACGGGAACGGCGGCTTGCACGCATGTCTGTCGAGCAGCATGGCATGGACGAATGCTAGTGCATGCACTCCGTATCCGCGGTATGATGGCATAAAAAATTTACCCTGTGTAAAAATATTACAGGGCAAAGTAATTGTTCTTTAACAAAAAATAATAAGTGTTGGTGAAACAAGATTTGATAGATATCACCTGATTCGTTTGGATGATACTCAGCCGCCAAGTTGATGATGGCGTGAGGATCTTCACGTAGGAATTAGTACTGATAGCACTATGCAACGCACTAGCCACAGTAGTGTTTGTAGCCACTGTCCCTCATCACCCCAGTTGCAGTCTTTTTGGCATAAGTGTGCGCAGAGGGAGGGGCGGCTCAACACATCCCTGACAGCTCATCGCGCGGCAGGCGCGACGCAGGCAACGGCGATTTAATCGTGGCGACTCATGACGAGTCAATGAAGCAGGGGGCAGATCACCCACAGCGGAGATGGAGTGGCCGGCTCAAGGAACGGGCGTGCGCTTCGGCGGGTCACAATAATATAAGCGAAGGCGAACAGCAAGCGGAGGAACTTGACCCCGGGCAGAGCGGTGCGAGGCTGAGTCAGAAGCAGAGCCAGCCACTGAGGCGGTTTGCAGTAGAGGCAGGCCGGCCAGGCGCGTCCGGTCCTGGGTGCGGCCATGGCCACAGCGCCGGCAGAGGGCGTCTCGGAAGCGGGCTCGAGGTACAGCGATGGCCACGCCCACAAACCCATCCAATCCAGGTCGTGGTTGCTTTTTTTTTCTTGACAAATCGTTCGTCCGGGATTTTCCTTTCTTTGATTACCTTCTCTGATCCAACTTCGTACTGCTCACTGATTGGTTTTGCAAAGAACTAGTAGTACTTGGTAGCTTCGCTGGAAGGGCTACTCCGGGTTACAGTAGTAATAGATGTACTACTTGATGATTATTTCAACTTGTTCTAGTCTTCATGATAGAAAATAGTAGCGACCGATCACAGATGCTTTACGGCAAAAAGTAGCAGCAGTTACCAGTTGATGCCCACGGGACTTGATTCCAGCCCACTCACGCGCGGGTTGACACGGATTGGTATGACGTGCGTGGCATATGGCGGCTGTAGTTGAATTCCTGTTGGACTAAGCGACACGTGGCAGCAGCACCGACAGCGGATCCCATCCTGGATTGCCTAGGTCGCGTGTCTTGACTATGAAATTACTTTTCCCTGATCTGATTTGTCTCTCCGTAGATTTTTTTCTATTTGAAGCGACGAATTTGGAAAGACAACTTGTTGTTGTCGCTGGATTTTTCCTTCTTTTCAATCTCATCTGATGAACTCGGAGTCGATGTGAGGCCCGGCTAAAAATCGGTCTCAGCGGATCAATCACGCGTGGGCTGCTATGATTTTTCTTCTTCTCAGGAGCAGTCGCCACCATCAGCGACTTGCGCGCAGAGCTTGTCTCGGCTTTTGGCTGTTGTACAGATCGAATGTGCTAATTTATCTTCATCTTTATCTCGTATAAGTCATTCTGTCTACTTGCTACGGAGGCGACGTAGATCCTTCAAACCCGGTTCTTCTTTAGCCGGAAATTGCAAACTTCTCAAACCCTAGGAAAGATCCCTCCAAGAACTCAACACCACCGTGCGCGAGCCCCGCGGTGGGCGCCAACTGTCGTGGAATTGTCACGGCAGATGTCCTAGTGTGAGGACTTAGTCGTGAGGCCAACGCATCTATGTGATAGCTTGGGAGGGGTTGATCGGAATCGAGAGACGCAACACAAGACAAGGGTTTAGACAGCTTCAGGCCCCGGGAAACATCATCCGGTAATAGTCCTACATGCTGTTTGTGGCTAGGTCTCATTATGCTCATGAGGGAGTCGCCTAAACCGGCTCTCCTCTAGTTGTGTCTAGCCTTAATGATTATTTCTTGTCCCCCTTGGGGTGCCCTGACCCTCCTTATATATGTTGAAGGGGCGGGTTACATGACTAGTCCTAGTAGGATTAGGATTAATCTATTACAAGTGAAGTCCTAGTCTTGCTTTCTTTGTAAGGGAATATTCCTTATGCCTTTTCTCCTAAGCCGGCCCACCATAATACGAGCCGGCCTTCCATGAACCGCCCATTGGTCCACCGGGTCTTGTCGCTCCTCTAACCCGCCTGCCGGGTTACCAATGAATCACCAGGCCCAGCCGGGTCATCAGTGAGTGGAGAGATCCGGGCGGGTCACTTCGTGAGTCGCCAAGTTAGGGCGGGTTACTAGTGAATCGCCAAGTCCAGCCGGGTCATACCACTGGGTATATCCCCGAAACACCCCCTCCACCATAAGTTGGTTGGCTACTCAGAGTTAGAGTATGGCTTTTGTCGTTTGAGAGCAACCCACATCTGAAGGCTTTGAGAGAAATATCCTGCGAGGAAAAACTCAAACACCGAGAGCCAAAGTGATTGCACATCACTGAAGACATTCTTTTTTGAGTGAACTGAAGACTTATTACCACTTGAAGATTGTGATCTTCCAGACGGTTAGCCGTCATGTTCTGAGCATCCAAGAGCCACTGTGGATTGTTGGTGAACGAGTTTGTGAAGGTTTGGAAGTCTACCTTGAGAACTTACCAAAGTGATTGGGCAAGGTCTAAGTGACTTTAGATCAAGGGGAATAAGGTGAAGACATGGTCTTCTGGGTTCAATCTCAACCTCCCTAACCAGACATATAGTTGTCACAGCAGTTGGAACTAGTCAAACAAATCATTTATCTTCAATCAAGCAACTGGTTCTATGCTTGCACTTCTTTACTTTCTGTCTTTGTATTATGAAACCTTTGCCTGCTCATCATTGTGCGAAGACATTGCTTGAAGACATTCCCCTGATCCTATCTTTGTCGTCAAGATTGCCATGCTTATGTTTCATGCTACCCAATTTATATGTTATGTTTGTTTTGCATGTCGGTCTTCTCACTCTGATTGCATGTCTTGTGTAGTTTCACTTCATCTTCACTCTGCTTAATTCTTGTTTAGCTTTCGCATCTTCGAATACATTGCCTGTTTCGAAGACTTCCATAAAATTTGCCTATTCATCCCCCTCCCCTCTAGTCGATAACTAGCACTTTCAGATAGGCGCAATGTGGCACATCGGTCGGAGTTCGCAGACTCCAACATCCCACCACCACACATCGCGGTGGACCTAGAGCTGGACTACGCCTGGTCTCTAGACCGCTCTCCGATGATGGTACAGACGAGCAAGCGGCATCTCCGCCGCCTCGACAGGGAGACGTCCAAGTACGGCGAGGAGTGGTCTCTCAGCGAGATCGCCAATGCCACCTCCTCCAAGTCCCGCCGCCCTCTCCCCCCCCGCCCACATCGCTGGTGGTTGCGGCCACACTGTGCACGACACAAGAGGAAGCAGAGAGAATCATCCATGAGCGTCACGTGGCTGCCAGGAAGACCTGCCGCGACGCCATCGCCTTCCGCCGCACGAAGCCCGATAAAAACGACTCCCACGCCGGATCGGGTGAGGACAATGGAGGAGGAGCCGTCGGCAAGGCCTATGAGGTCATTGTCAAGTATAGAGTAGTTTATGTTGGGAAACATTGCATGGAAAACAAAAAAATCTACGCACACGCAATGATCTATCCATGGAGATGCATAGCAACGAGGGGGAGAGTGTGTCTACGTACCCTCGTAGACCGTAAGCGGAAGCGTTAAACAACGCGGTTGATGTAGTTGAACTTCTTCGCGCTTCAACCGATCAAGTACCGAACGCACAGCACCTGCGCGTTCTACACACGTTCAGCTCGGTGACGTCCCTTGCCTTCTTGATCCAGCAAGATGTCGAGGTAGTAGATGAGTTCCGTCAGCACGACGGCATGGTGACGGTGATGGTGAAGTGATCCTCGCAGGGCTTCGCCTAAGCACTACGAAAATATGACCGGGGGTGTAAACGGTGGAGGGGGGCGCCGCACACGGCTAGGCAATTGTCTGGCCGGCTATCGGATCTCGGGTTCCGGCAAAACCCTTAAGGTTCGAACTCTGGGGTGCGTGCGAAGATCTCCCCCTCGCAGATCACGCCCTCTCATGCTTCGTGATCTCTAGGCTAGCTCGATGAACTCGCAACACAAGGGACACAAGATTTATACTGGTTCAGGCCACCGTTGTGGTGTAATACCCTACTCCAGTGTGTTGTGGTGGATTGCCTCTTGGGCTGAGGATGAACAGTACAAGGGGAAGAACAGCCTCCTGAGGAGAGGCATTCTTGTGCTTGGTGAACTTGTGTGGGTGAGGATGATCTGATCCAAAATGAGTTGCCTCCTACGGTGGTGGCTAGTCCTATTTATGGAGGCCCCGGTCCTCTTCCCAAATATTGAGCGGGAAGGGATCCCACAATGGCCAATTTGAAAGGGGACAGCTAGTACAGCTTATCCTGACAAAAGTAGTCTTCGCCTGCCAAAGGCTCTGGTGGTGACGCAGCTTGGGCTCCACGGTGACCTCCGTCCTGTCGTCCTGCTGGTCTTGGTCTTGTTGCACCGATAGGGTAACCTTTGCTTGATGCCTCGGTACTCCTCGCCTGCGCTTGCCTCCTTAGCACCAAAGAGGAAACAAGGACATTGTGCACGCTGGCGCCCGCCTAGCCTCGTTCGTCATGGCTCACATCACTGGAACCTCGCGAGGTTTGCCCTGCCTTGATCTCTCCGCCCCTCGCGAGCCAGCCTGGTGAGGCCGCTCCCGAGGAGGTCTTGTGTCGTCCGCCTCGCGAGGCTTGGCCCCTCGCGAGGGTCTTGAAAGCTTGTTGGTGAAGATGGGCCGTACGGGCCCGCTCGCAGAGCCACGCCGTGGGCCGCAGGCAGGCAAGTCTGGGGACCCCCGTTCCCAGAACACCAACAGTAGCCCCCGGGCCCAAGGCGCGCTCGGGCTTGGCTTCGAGGCGAAGCCAAAGGGCAAGTGCGGAGCGCCGCGGGCCCCAATAGCCTGCGGCCTTGGTCGACGTGTGGCGGTTGATTGGTCGTGGGCGTCTCCGCTTCCCCACGCTGCCTTGGCAACTACCCGACTTGACAAGTCTCTGCGACATGCAAGGAAAAACCATCATTACCTGATCGTGGGGGCGCTGGTTGGCCTTCTCCTGCTATAAATGGGGAGGGGGGCAGAGCCCCCGTCGCCCATCTCTTCCCATTCCGCTCGCTTCTCCCCCTTTGCTCCATTGCCGCCACCAATGGCGCCCATCCGAAGGTTTTCTGCGGCGGAGAAAGGAAAGACTCGCCTCGACGGGCCAGAGCCGCTCCCGCTGAAGAAGAGGTCGGTCCACCGCCGCGACGCGGCGACGATGCAGGTGGTGACAAGGCCTTGGTGCGAGCGGCCTCCTCCTGGGTACCCGTTGCCCTTGTACGCCCAAGCCGAGGGCTTAGGTGGGAGAAGCGGCGAGCGGCGTCGCCCTTGCCGTGGTCGCGGCAGCCAGGTCGCGGTGACGCGCTCTGTTGCCCCAGGAGTCCATGCCGTGGACTCCTCGCGCGAACTGGTGCTGTGGGCGGCGATGCCTCCACGGTCCTGGATTCGCTTCTCGCGGTTCTTCTCTGACGTGATGCCGCGGAGGGGACCCCTCGAGCTTTGGCTGCAGCACGCTGACTGCGACGCGCCGGCGACTGGAGCGGAGGTTGAAGCCGTCTCCTCGGGCAAGATCTTCATGACCCGAGGCTGGGGTGAGGTTGCCCGAGTGTGCCGTGCGGAGGGCGCCCTTGCGATCCACTTCGAGTATGACGGCGCCTCCACGCTGTTCTTCAAGGTCTTCGACGCAAAAGGCCGCCGCCTGGAGTGTTGCTCCGGGAGGGGTCATCAGGTTGACGCCGCAGCAGGGGCAGGGCCTGCTGTCCGCGTCACCAGCGGCTCCTCTGGAAGCCGCAGCGACGCTTGGGAGTCCAGCAATTCCCCCGAGCTCTACGAGACTCCGGAGACGAGCGACGACAGCTACGCGCCCCCAAGCTCTCGCCGAGCCCGGAGCAGGGTTGCAGCGTCCGGCCGCCGCCGCTGATCTGGATCAGGTTGGCGCCGGCCTCTGGTGGCCCACTGTTGATGATGGCGTCAGCTGCAGGGGCGCGTGTAGATAGGACTCCTTGAGGCTTTTCCCTTTTGTTTCCTGTGAAGAGTCGAGAGGTATCCTGTGGGGGCGTGTAAAGGGTCTGTAATGTCTTTTGTCAATATTATCCTTATTATGAACTTGCGCGGGCGCGAGTCCTGCTTCAGCTCGGTCTTCCCTTTCTATCCTCATGGCGACTTGGTGCACGCTGACAGGTCCCGGTCCCCAGGCAGACTGCAGCCGTCGCTGGTATGCCAGGTCGCGTACCGTGGTCAAGGCCAGGAGGTGAGCGGCCCGAGGTCCAGTAAGAGTTCCTGAGGCGCGATGCTCAGAACGTCCCCTTTAGCGCTCAAGCAGCCGCCGGGAGGTAAGAAAGGGGGTGACGTTGCCGCAGCAGGGCTGCGGCTAGTGTGGTTCCTAGGCCTTAGCGGTTTTAGCCAACCCGGGCGCGAGACTTATCTTGATGGTCCAGAGTCGATTCCTCGCGAGGCGCCAGGCTTGTGCGCAGGCGGTCGTAGCTTAGCCAGGTCGGGCCCGTACAAGTCTTCCTCTCCTCCCACGCTCTCATTCGTGCTCTATGTCCTCAGGTCCCAGCCCTCGAGCGAGCTCAGCCGCCGCTGGTATGCCAGGTCGCGTGTCGTGGTCAAGGCCAGGGGGTGAGGGCTGGAGAGCCAGTAAGAGCTCCTGAGTCATGATGCTCAGGAGCCCCCCTTTTAACGCGCAAGAAGATTGCATGGGAGAAGAGGGAGCTCGCGGTGCCGCATGCCGTCATCCTCAGGGGATTCCTGCAAGCCAGCACAAGGAGAAACACAGCTTGCCATTATGGTTGCCGGTCTGCCACCGGTTGCTCCGCGAGGAGATGAAGGCACTCAGGGCCTGGTGAGGTGACGTGCGCGGGGCATGCCGCGAGCCAGAGCTCGACCGCTCAGGTTTGTCGGCATTGCCGGGACGGACCCGAGCACAAGCGTCGTGCCAACGTGAGCAGCTCCTGTGGTGGGTGACAATTGAGCAGGTGATAGTCGCGGATAGATTAGGCATGGAAAGCAAACTGACTCAAGTAAACGCAAGGGAAATGCATGCCACTGGGTCATGCCCGAGCGGCTTGGGGATGATGCAGCCCGAGGGGCGCCCCCAACAAGGTAAGATAAAGACATAGGAAACGGATACATGCCGCAGGGACGGACCCACGCGGCCTGAGAATGATACGGCCCTGAGGGCGCTCCCAGCTAAATAAACTTGGAAATGTCACCTGGTTCTGTTGATGAAGGGATGTTGGGGCAGCTGAAGGTACGCGGCGAAGGGGTTGCTCCTCACGAGCCACTGGGGCCCTGAGCCTCGGGAGGCTCTGGGGGTCCAGGCGGTTCCTTGAGGACCATCTCCATCTCCTTCAGGACGGCGTGGTGCCTAGCCTCCTGAGACGCCAGGACACGCCGCAGGTTGCGCTGATAGGCGAATGCCACGCTCGGCAGGCCAAAAGGCATGCGAACGTACCTGTGCAGTGGGCCCTCGCAGCGTCCCACGCACGAAGGCCAGAGGAGATCCAGAGACGCGGCCCGGTTGAGCCCTGGGACGTCGACGCAGACGCGCAGCCCGGCATCCTCGCCCGGATGGGGAGCTGCGCCTGGTGAGCGGCGATCGCCGTGCATGGCTCTCACGTCCTGCAGTTCCTGAGTGGTCTTGGCGATGAACTCCTGGGCGTTGGGCGCCCCTCGCCCTGTGTCCTCCTGAGGGAGACATGCCGCGAAGCACGCCTCCAAGTGGTGCCCGAGCGCCTCCCTCGTGACGTTGGCAAGGTCTGAGGCCCTCCAGAAGAGAGCCCCCGAGCCCTGCCCAACGAGGGCGCCGGGCGCGGCTTCCTATGCGAGGGAGGGAGGCGCCCCAGGTGCGGGCGCTGATCCTGACGAGGTACCTTTCGCGACGCCACCCTCCTGAGGTCTTGCACGGAGTAGCTGCTTCTTCTTTTTGGGGACGACCTCAGGAGGGTATCGAGCTGCACTGTTGTCGGGGTCTTCGATTAACGCTGCTTGGAAGGCGCGCTCGAGGGAGCACACCGCATCTCTTTCTTCGCAGGGGACTGTGATGATCCCGCCGCTCCCTGGCATCTTGAGGACGTTGTAGCCGTGGTGCGTCACCGCCATGAACTTGGCCAGGGCTGGATACCCGAGGATGGCATTGTACGGCAGACGAATGTGTGCGACATCGAAGTCGATGAGCTCGGTGCGGTAGTTGTTGCATTCTCCGAAGGTGACAGGGAGGCGGACCAGCCCTATCGGTGTGGTGGAACCGTCGGTCACTCCTGAGAAAGGCTTGGTAGGCTGAAGCTGGTCGTAGGGCACTTGATGGTTGTCGAACGTGTCGATGGACAGGACGTTGAGTCATGCGCCGCCGTCGATGAGGGTCTTGGTGACTTGTACGTTGCTGATGACGGGCGAACAAAGCATCACACGCCAGCAGTGGCCGCACACTTAAGCTGATCTGCCGAACTGAAAGTGATGGCACACTTGGACCACCTGAGCGGGCGTGTGGCCTCGAGCTTGGGGAGGACTGCGCTCACCTCGCGGGCAAACTGCTTGAAGATTCGTTGTGAGGCTGGGGCTTGAGCCCCGCCCAAGATGCAGGCGATAGCACGCGGCTCCTAGAAGCCCCCAGCCCCCTCGTCTTGATGGTGGTCATCGTTCCTTCTTGGTGGTGGCGGCAGCGGAGGAAGCCCAGCATTTCCCTGAGGACGGCCCTCGCGAGGCTGATCCCTCCAAGCGCCCTCGCGAGGCTGATCCTGCCAGCGGTCCTCACGAGGCCGGTCGCGCCACCCCTGGCGTGGGCCACAGTCATCCCAGCATCCTCCGCCACGTCCTCCTCCTCGGCCGTAGCCCCGGTCGTTGCGCTCGGGGCGTCAACCGAAGCGTCCATCGCGAATGGCCGTGAGCTCCTGACAATCGTTGGTGTTGTGGATGTGCACGTTGTGGAAGGCGCAGAACGGTCGGCTGCTCTTGGATGACTCGGGCTGGTCCCTGCCGTGCTTCGTGTCCAGCTCTGCCGCGAGTACGGCTGCTCCCTTGCGCTTCACGTCCTTGACCTTGGCTTTCTTCTCCTCCAGGTCGGCAGCTGGGAGCTCGAGAAGGGAAAGGCACCCTTCCTCAGCCCTTGCGCACTTGGTTGCCAAGTTGAACAGCTCCAGGGATGTGCACAGCTCCTCGTGGATGGCGAGCTCCTCCTTCATTTTGACATCGCGGACGCCATCGGAGAACGCCGAGATGATGGCCTCGTTCGTCACCTTGGGGATCTTGAGACGAACGTTGTTGAAGCGCTGGATGTACTTCTGGAGGGTCTCTCCTGGTTGTTGCTTGATGCGGCACAGATCACCCGCGGCCGGTGGGCGGTCGCGAGTGCCCTGGAAGTTGGCGACGAAGCGGTCGCGCATCTCGTCCCAAGAGGAGATCGAGCCTGGAGGCAGGTTCAGGAGCCACAAACGAGCGCCGTCTTTGAGCGCCATGGGGAACCAGTTCGCCATGACTTTCTCGTCGCCGTTGGCCGCCTCGATGCTCAGCTCGTAGAGCTGCAGGAACTCCGTGGGGGTCGGGGGTGCCATCGTAGCAAGGAGGCAGATCTGGCTTGAACTTGCCCGGCCAGGCGACGCTACGCAGCTCGGGGGTGAAGGCGCGGCAACCGGCCGTGGTCACCGGGGCCCGTCTTGGAGGTGGAGCCTGGTCTTGGCGCCCGCGTGCCGCCATGGAAAGCGGCGCAGGGCCCTGCCGCAGCAAGCGATCCTGACGTGGCGGTGCGGGGAGCGGTGGAGCATTCTCTTGCGGGCGAGGGACTTCTTGGCAGCTTCCTTCTTCGCGCACGGGCGCCGGACGTGGTGGGTCGCGCTGCGGAGCCGCGCGCCTTGGCGCCAGGGCGCCGTCTTGGTGCAGAGGTGGTGGAGGTGCTCCATGAGCTACGTCGCCCGTAGCTGGCGATGGACGTGGAAGCGAGAGGGACGGTGTGGCGGAGCCCCCTGCGGCGCTGACAAGCTCGGCGATGCGGTCCACCCAGTCCTCGTAGAGGTTGTCGATGGGGCGGTAGCACAAGAGTTCGCGCGCCATGCACAGCGCGGCCTGTGTGTTCGTGGGAGGGCGACGGGCGTGAGACGACGAGCCGACCAGGGTCAGCGATGGAGTGGCGGTGCGGCCGTCCCGCCGCATTGTGGGGTGCAGCAAGGAGGCTTGCTGCTCGTTCCCCGCCGGGCTGGTGGTGGCGTTGGCGGCAGGCGATGGAGAACGACGAGGTGGCCCGCCGACGGGAGCCGTCTGGGCGACGCGGGTGGCGAGGGCAGCCCTGCGCTCAGCGCGGGCTCGGCGGGCGTCCGCCATCGATACGATGAAGCGATGGGACGTGGATCGACGGAAGGAAAACTCCGGTGCCCCCCTACCTGGCATGCCAAATGTCAGATCTCGGGTTCCGGCAAAACCCTTAAGGTTTGAACTCTGGGGTGCGCGCAAAGATCTCCCCCTCGCAGATCACGCCCTCTCACGCTTCGCGATCTCTAGGCTAGCTCGATGAACTCGCAACACAAGGGACACAAGATTTATACTGGTTCGGGCCACCGTTGTGGTGTAATACCCTACTCCAGTGTGTGGTGGTGGATTGCCTCTTGGGTTTAGGATAAACAGTACAAGGGGAAGAACAGCCTCCTGAGGAGAGGTGTTCTTGTGCTTGGTGAACTTGTGTGGGTGAGGATGATCTGATCCAAAATGAGTTGCCTCCTACGGTGGTGACTAGTCCTATTTATAGAGGCCCCGGTCCTCTTCCCAAATATTGAGCGGGAAGGGATGCCGCAACAGCCAATTTGAAAGGGGACAGCTAGTACAGCTTATCCTGACAAAAGTAGTCTTCGCCTGCCAAAGGCTCTGGTGGTGACGCCGTCTTGGGCTCCACGGTGACCTCCGGAACACTTCCGGTGTCCGAATAATATCGTCCTATATATCAATCTTTACCTCTCGACCATTTCTAGACTGCTCGTCATGTCCGTGATCTCATCCGGGACTCCGAACAACATTCAGTCACCAAAATCACATAACTCATATAATGCTATATCGTCATCGAACGTTAAGCGTGCGGACCCTACGGGTTCAAGAACTATGTAGACATGACCGAGACATCTCTCCGGTCAATAACCAATAGCGGAACCTGGATGCCCATATTGGCTCATATTCTACGAAGATCTTTATCGATCGAACCGTTATGACAACATACGTTATTCCCTTTGTCCATCGGTATGTTACTTGCCCGAGATTCGATCGTCGGTATCTTCATACCTTGTTCAATCTCGTTACCAGCAAGTCTCTTTACTCGTTCTGTAATACATCACCTCGTGACTAACTCCTTAGTCATTTGTTTGCAATCTTATGATGTGTATTACCGAGAGGGCCCAGAGATACCTCTTCGATACTCGGAGTGATAAATCCTAATCTCGATCTATGCCAACTCAACAAACACCTTCGGATATACATGTAGAGCATATTTATGATCACCCAGTTACGTTCTGACGTTTGATAGCACACAAGGCATTCCTTCGGTATCTGGGAGTTGTATAATCTCATAGTCGAAGGAATATGTATTTAACATGAAGAAAGCAATAGCAATAAACTGGACGATCAATATACTAAGCTAACGGATGGGTCTTGCCCATCACATCATTCTCCTAATGATGTGATCCCGTTATCAAATGACAACACATGTCTATGGTTAGGAAAGTTTAACCATCTTTGATCAATGAGCTAGTCTAGTAGAGGCTCACTAGGGACATGGTATTTGTTTATGTATTCACACATGTATTTAAGTTTCCGATCTACACAATTCTGGCATGAATAATAAACCTTTATCATGAGTAAGGAAATATAAAATAACAACTTTATTATTGCCTCTAGGGCATATTTTCTTCTGTCTCCCACTTGCACTAGAGTCAATAATCAAGTTCACATCGCCATGTGATTAACACCAATAGTTCACATCACCATAATTAACACCCATAGTTCACATCGCCATGTGACCAACACCCAAAGGGTTTACTAGAGTCAGTAATCTAGTTCACATCGCCATGTGATTAACACCCAAAGAGTACTAAGGTGTGATCATATTTTGCTTGTGAGGGAGGTTTAGTCAACGGGTCTGCCACATCAGATCCATATGTATTTTGCAAATTTCTATGTCTACAATGCTCTGCATGGAGCTACTCTAGCTAATTGCTCCCATTTTCAATATGTATCCAGATTGAGACTCAGAGTCATCTGAATCGGTGTCAAAGCTTGCATCAATATAACTCTTTACGACGAACTCTTTATCACCTCCATAACCGAGAAATATTTCCTTAGTCGTCTTAGGTAACTAAGGATAATTTTGACCGCTGTCCAATGATCTACTCCTGGATCACTATTGTACCCCCTTTACAAACTCATGGCAAGGTACACAATATGTCTGGTACACAGCATGGCATACTTTATAGAACCTATGGCTGAGGCATAGGGAATAACTTTCATTCTCTCTCTATCTTCTTCCGTGGTAGGGTTTTGAGTCTTACTCAACTTCACACCTTGCAACACAGACAAAAACCCTTTCTTTGACTGATCTATTTTAAACGTCTTCAAAATTTTGCCAAGGTATATACTTTGTGAAAGTCCTATTAAGCGTCTCGATCTATCCCTATATATCTTGATACCCAATATGTAAGTAGCTTCACTGAGCTTTGTAGACAGTAACATTACCATCAGCGTCAGTCTTCTTCTTGAAGATCCATTTATTCTCTATGGCTCGCCGATCATCGGGCAAGTCCACACTTTGTTCTCATACATGGATCCTATCTCGGATTTCATGGCCTCAAGCCATTTATCAGAATCTGGGCTCAACATAGCTTCTTCATAGTTCGTAGGTTCATCATGGTGTAGTAACATGACTTCCAGAACAGGACTACTGTACCACTTTGGTGCGGAACGTGCTCTGTTCGGCCTACGAGGTCCAGTAGTAACTTGATCTGAAGTTTCATGATCATCATCATTAGCTTCCTCTCTAGTTGATGTAGGCATCACGGGAGCGGATTTCTCTGATGTGCTACTTTCCAAATTGAGAGAAGGTACAATTACCTCATCAAGTTCTACTTTCCTCCCACTCACTTCTTTCGAGAGAAACTCCTTCTCTAGAAATGTTCCATTCTTGGCAACAAAGATCTTGCCTTTGGATCTGTGGTAGAAGGTGTACCCAATTGTTTCGAGCTTATCAGGCTGAAGCCTTTTGACATAAGTGTCGCAACCCCAAACTTTAAGAAACGACAACTTAGGTTTCTTGGCAAACCATAGTTCATATGGTGTCGTCTCAACGGATTTAGACGGTACCCTATTTAACGTGAATGCAGTTGTCTCTAATGCATAACCCCGAAACGAAAGTGGTAAATTGGTAAGAGTCATCATAGATCGCACCATATCAAATAAAGTACGGTTACGACATTCGAACACACCATTACGCTGTGGTGTTCCAGGTGGCGTGAGTTGTGAAACTATTCCACATTTTTCTAAATGAAGGCCAAACTCATAACTCAAATATTCGCCTCCGCGATCAGATCGTAGAAACTTTATTTTCTTATTATGATGATTCTCTACTTCACTCTGAAATTCTTTGAACTTTTCAAATGTTTCAAACTTGTTTCATTAAGTAGATATACACATATCTGCTCAAATCATCTGTGAAGGTCAGAAAATAACGATACCCACCGCGTGCCTCAACACTCATTGGACCGCATACATCGGTATGTATTATTTCTAATAAGTCATTGGCTCGCTCCATTGTTCCGGAGAACGGAGTTTTAGTCATCTTGCCCATGAGGCATGGTTCGCAAGTATCAAATGACTCATAATCAAGTGATTCCAAAAGCCCATCTGCATGGAGCTTCTTCATGTGCTTTACACCAATATGACCTAAATGGCGGTGCCACAAATAGGTTGCACTATCATTATCAACTTTGCATCTTTTGGTATCAATATTATGAATATGTGTATCACCACAATCGAGATTCAGAAAAAATAGACCACCCTTCAAGGGTGCATGACCATAAAAGATATTACTCATATAAATAGAACAACCATTATTCTGTGATTTAAATGAATAACCTTCTCGCACTAAACAAGATCCAGATATAATGTTCATGCTCAATGCTGGCACCAAATAACAATTATTCAGGTGTAAAACTAATCCTGAAGGTAGATCTAGTGGTAGCGTGCCAACGGCGATCACATCGACCTTGGAACCATTCCCGACGCGCATCGTCACCTCGTCCTTAGTCAATCTTCGTTTAATCTATAGCTCTTGTTTCGAGTTACAAATATGAGCAACGGAACCAGTATCAAATACCCAGGCACTACTACAAGCATTAGTAAGGTACACATCAATAAGATGTATATCAAATATACCTTTGTTCACTTTGTCATCCTTCTTATCCGCCAAATACTTGGGGAAGTTCCGCTTCCACTGACCAGTCCCTTTGCAGTATAAGCACTCAGTTTCAGGCTTGGGTCCAGCTTTGGGCTTCTTCCCGGGAGTGGCAACTTGCTTGCCATTCTTCTTGAATTTCCCTTTCTTTCCCTTGCCTTTTTTCTTGAAACTAGTGGTCTTGTTAACCATCAACACTTGATGCTCCTTCTTGATTTCTACCTCCGCAGCTTTGAGCATTGCGAAGAGGTCGGGAATTGTCTTCTCCATCCCTTGCACATTATAGTTCATCATGAAGCCTTTGTAGCTCGGTGGCAGTGATTGAAGAACTCTGTCAATAACACT
The DNA here is from genome assembly GCF_018294505.1 of Triticum aestivum. Classification (NCBI taxonomy): domain Eukaryota; kingdom Viridiplantae; phylum Streptophyta; class Magnoliopsida; order Poales; family Poaceae; genus Triticum; species Triticum aestivum. The sequence continues at coordinate 492,208,602 of NC_057808.1, read as the reverse complement.
ATCATCTAGAAGATTAACTCCCAGCTGAGTCAAGTGATTATGATACCCAGACATTTTGAGTATGTGTTCACTGACAGAACTGTTCTCCTCCATCTTGCAACTATAGAACTTGTTGGAGACTTCATATCTCTTAACTCGGGCATTTGCTTGAAATATTAACTTCAACTCCTGGAACATCTCATATGCTCCATGACGTTCAAAACGTCTTTGAAGTCCCGATTCTAAGCCGTAAAGCATGGCACACTGAACTATCGAGTAGTCATCAGATCGATCTTGCCAGACGTTCAAAACATCAGCATCTGCTCCTGCAGCAGGCCTTTCACCTAGTGGTGCATCAAGGACATAATTCTTCTGTGCAGCAATGAGGATAATCCTCAAGTTACGGACCCGGTCTGTGTAGTTGCTACCATTATCTTTCAACTTAGCTTTCTCTAGGAACGCATTAAAATTCAGGGGAACGGTAGCACGGGCCATTGATCTACAACATAGATATGCAAATACTATAAGGACTAAGTTCATGATAAATTAAGTTCAATTAATCAAATTACTTAAGAACTCCCACTTAGATAGACATCCCTCAAGTCATCTAAATGATACGTGATCCAAATCAACTAATCCATGTCCGATCATCATGTGAGATGGAGTAGTCATCAATGGTGAACATCTCTATGTTGATCATATCTACTATATGATTCACATTCGACCTTTCGGTGTCCAGTGTTCCGGCGCCATGTCTGTACATGCTAGGCTCGTCAAGTTTAACCCAAGTATTGTGCATGTGCAAAACTGTCTTGCACCCGTTGTATGTGAACGTAGAGTCTATCACACCCGATCATCACTTGGTGTCTCAACACGACGAACTGTAGCAACGGTGCATACTCAAGGAGAACACTTTTACCTTGAAATTTAGTTAAGGGATCATCTTATACTGCTACCGCCGTATCATGTCTACTACGCAACTTTATTCTTGCAGACACGTGTTGGGCCTCCAAGCGCAGAGTTTTGCAGGACAGTAGCAATTTTCCCTCAAGTGGATGACCTAAGGTTTATCAATCCGTGGGAGGTGTAGGATGAAGATGGTCTCTCTCAAGCAACCCTGCAACCAAATACAAGAAATCTCTTGCGTCCCCAACACACCCAATACAATGGCAAATTGCATAGGTGCACCAGTTCGGCGAAGAGATGGTGATAAAAGTGTAATATTGGTGGTAGAAATATATTTTTATAATCTGAATAAATAAAAACAGCAAGGTAGCAAATAGTACAGGCACTAAAATGGTATTGCAATGCTTAAAAACAAGGCCTAGGGTCTGTACTTTCGCTAGTGCAACCTCCCAACAATGCTAACATAGTTGGATCATATGATTATCCCTCAAAGTGCAACAAAGAATCACTCCCGAGTTCCTATTAGCGGAGAACAAAAGATAGATATTGTTTGTAGGGTACGAGACTACCTCAAAGCTATTCTTTCCGTTCGATCTATTCAAGAGTTCGTACTAAATAACACAAAGCTATTTTTTCCATTCGATCTATCCTAGAGTTCGTACTAGAATAACACCAAAGAAAATTCATATTCATAATACTCAATCCACACAAAGAACTACAAAGAGACCCCGAAGTTTCTACCGGAGAAAAACATGCATCAACCCCTATGCATAGATTACCCCAATATCACCGCGAGAATCCGCGAGTTGAATGCCAAGACACATATCAAGTGAATCAATATGATACCCCAATTGTCACTTCAAGTATTCATATTGCAAGATATATATCATGTGTTCTCATCTCTGAATATTCAATCCGACAAGACAAAACTTCAAAGGGTACAGATTCAATTCATCATGACAAGAGTATAGAGGGTAGAAACATCATATGACCCGACTATATTAACAAATCCCATGATATAGATCACGAGAGAGAGAGAGAGAGAGAGAGATTAAACACATAGCTACTGGTACAAACCCTCAGCCCCGAGGGAGAACTACTCCCTCCTCATCATGGTGGCCGTCGGGATGATGAAGATGGCCACCGGTGATGATTCCCCCTCCGGCAGGGTGCCGGAACAGAGCTAGATTGGTATTCGGTAGCTACGGGGCCCTGCGGCGGCGGAACTTCTGATCTAGGTTAACCCCGATGGGTTTCAGAATATTTGTGAATTTATAGTGCAAAGAGGGGGGGTGAGAGGCCATCGAGGTGGGCACAACCCACCTGGGCACGCCAGGGGGCCCTGGCACGCCCTGGTGGGTTGTGCCCCCCTCGGGGCACCCCCAGGTGCAGCTCTGGCTCATTGGGTTCCTTTTGGTCCATAAAAAATCTCCGTGGAGTTTCGCGGTGTTTGGACTCCGTTTGATATTGATTTCCTGTGATGTAAAAAATAAGCAAAAAACATCAACTGGCACTGGGCACTGGGTCAATAGGTTAGTCCCAAAAAATGACATAAAGTTGCTATAAAATGATTGTAAAAAACCCAAGAATGATAAAATAACAACATGAATACTTCATAAATTATAGATACGTTGGAGACGTATCAGCATCCCCAGGCTTAATTCATACTCGTCCTTGAGTAGGTAAATGATAAAAGAAATAATTTATGAAGTGTGATTCTAGCAAAGTGCATAAGTTTGATTAATGATAAATTCAATCACTTTTCCTAGCATCATAACAACAATTCTTTCTTATAAAACTTCTCATGGTATAGTAGCAACCAATTCACATGTTAAGGTCCGAACAATGAACTCTCTTGAAACTCAACAACCTATGTTCTTAGTCACCAAGCAATTGCAATTCAACTTATTCAACAGAGTTTAAGTAAGAGCTCCACATACTCAACCATCATATAGTCTTCTATGATTGCTAACACTCACCGCATACACATGAGCAAACCGTTTCAACCGGACACATAGAAAGATAGGGGCTTATTGTTTTGCCTCCCAACGTATTCACCTCAAGGGTGATGTCAACAATAATAACTCATGCTACCCATATTCAACTGGACATATGTGCCTACATCTTTCCTCACCACATGATGCTTGCCAAAAGAGAAAAATAAAAAGGAATATAGAGAATAACTTTGACTCTTTGCATAAAAATAAATACTTGAAAATTAAAAGATAGGCCCTTCACAGAGGGAAGCAGAGGTTTCCATGCGCTTATTTGTTTGTATGCTCAATCCCTTAGTGCAAGAGAACATCATGTTATATTTCCCCTTATGATAGCAACCTTTATTATGCAGTCCGTCGCTTTTATTGCTTTGCCATCATAAGTTCATATAACGCTCAATTTTCTCTTACACTAAATGATCTAACACTTTTAGAAGCAATTTTTATTGCCTTATTGCACCGATGACAACTTACTTGAAGGATCTTGCTCAATCCTTAGGTAGGTATGGTGGACTCTTGAAATAAGATTTGGGTTCAAGGGTTTTTGGGTGCACGAGTAGTATCTCTACTTGGTGCGGAATTATTGGCTAGCAAAGATGGGGGGCAAGCACCACATGTTGAAGGATCTATGACAATATGACTTCTATGTGAATATGAGCAAACATAAATCATTACGTTGTCTTCCGTGTCCAACGTCAACAATTTTGGCATATAATATTTTGATGGGGGATCACAATCACAAAAGATTTCTAGGATAGTGTATTTGCATGTGAAAGTTCTCTTCCTTATACTAATTATTCATGAATTACTTGTATGACCAATATTGTGATTGTCAAGCCTCAAAAGGTTTCATTTTCTAAACCCAATGTGAAGCTACCACTAGGCATGATATGATTTCAACTTCATGACACTCAATTTATTCAACAATTTACTCATAGGATATAAGTGAAGCACAAGAGTAAATGACAAGCTACTCCCAAAAAGATATGAGTGAAGATCAAATGAGTAGTTAAGTAAATAGATAGCTATGTCTGGACTCTCTCTTATTTAAAACTTTCAGATCTAAGTATTTTATTAAAATAGCAAGCAAAACAAAAATAAAATGACATTCTAAGAATAGCACAACTCATGTGAAGAAGCAAAAACTTAGGCTCAACCGATACTAACCGATAATTGTTGAAGAAGAAAGGTAGGATGCCTACCGGGGCATCCCCAAGCTTGAGCTTTTGTGTCATGGTTTTCCTAAATCTCAAAAGCTTCATCCACACAAAACTCAATAAGAACTCGTGAGATAGGTTAGTATAAACCAATGCAAAAACCTTACCATACTCTATTGTAGAAAATCACTAAAATTATTACTCAATATTGCATACTAAATGCCTCTGCATATTTAATACTCCTATCCTCAAATAGAATCATTAAACAAGCAAACATATGCAAACATAACAGCAATCTTCCAAAACAGTACAGTCTGTAAAGGATGCAAGAGTATCAATACATTCCTAACTCCAAACATTATGAAATTCTACCACACTGTAGAAAATTTATCAGATATTATTATTCAAAAAGTTTCAACATTTTATCACATTCTGACTTTTCTACGGAATTTTTGCAACAGTGGTAAACTTTCTGTTTTCAAACAGCAACATGTATACTTGCAAAATAAGCATAGCAAAGGCTATCAATGCCACTTTTATTGAAATAAAATATGCAAAACATTATTATAAATAACAGCAAGCAAATCCAAACAAAATAAATTGACGCTCCAAGCAAAACACATATCATGTGACGAATGAAAACATAGCTCCAAGTGAGGTTACCGATAATGTTGGAGACGAAAGAGGGGATGCCCCGGAAGCTTATTTGCTTGGACCTTACTTGGATATTAACTTGGGGTGCCTTGGGCATCCCCAAGCTTAGGGTCTTGTAACTCCTTATTCTCCTCATATCGTCATCTCACCCAAAACTTGAAAACTTCAATCACACAAAACTTAACGAAACTTTGTGAGATAGGTTAGTATGATAAAGAGCAAACCATTTCACTTTGGTACTGTAAAAGACAAGATTCATAATTGTTCTCACACAATTCCTACTGTAGCATACCATTTTCACAATTTATATTGAGCAATATAAGCCATGGAAACTAGAAGGCAAGCAAACTATGCATTGAAAACAGAATCTGTCAAAAACAGAACAGTCTGTAATGATCTGGATAACTACCATACTTCTGCTACTCCAAAAATTATGAAAAATTTATTACCACGTGACAAATTTGTATATTAAACTTCTGCAAAAAGAATCAACTCAAAATCACTCTTCTGTTAAGAATTCGAATTATTTTTGTGAGTGCAAAAGTTTCTGTTTTTCAGCAAGATCAAATCAACTATCACCCAACATGATCCCAAAGGCTTTACTTGGCACTTTATTGAAACAAAAGCAATAAAAAATGATTACTACAGTAGCTTAATCATGTGATCACACAAAAACAGTAGGTAAAAGTGTTGGGTTGTCTCCCAACAAGTGCTTTTCTTTAATGCCTTTTTAGCTAGGCATGATGATTCAATGATGCTCACATGAAAGATAAGAATAGAAACATGCGAGAGAGCATCATGAAGCATATGAATAGCACATTTAATTCTAACCCACTTCATATGCATAGGGATTTTGTGAGCAAATAATTTATGGGAGCAAGAATCAACTAGCATAGGAAGGCAAAACAAGCATAACTTCAAAAAAATTAACACATAGAGAGGAAACTTGAGATTATTGCAATATGTAAAAGCATATGTTCCTCTCTTGTCGGACTAAGTGGCCACGGGTAGCCTAACCGACTCCCCCTGGCACTTCAAGAAATTATCAAGCCGATCGAGCCTTCAAGCATCCAAAGCACAGGGCCGCCTTCCCCTGGTCGGCTATCTCGCAGGCCGACTACCGGAAGGCGACCCGGCCTCAAAAACCTTCCCGAAGATAACCACAAGATGGCCGACTCCAGGAAGCCGGCCCCAAGGGGACCGACTCCCAGAAGCCGGCCACAAGAAGACCGACTCCCAGGAGCCGGCCGAGACTGCACTCTCAAGGGCCGCGCCCACACAACGGTGATGAGACGGGGCGTGGCTACAGTACAGCCTGCCACCCTCGAATCCCAGAGCACGCGTGGCCACAGTGCGCCGTACGGGTCGGCCATCCCCCGTCCGGCGTGGCACTGTTGCCATGTTGACCATGACGCCACCCATGACAGGCGCTAGTACGGCCCGCGGCCGGCGGGCCCCTTCAGTCAGAGAGATGCTCGAAGGCGGTCAAGCCTCCCCCAGTCGGCCTGGGGCGTAGCCAGCTCCCAATAGCAGGCTACCTCCCACCCTCAAAGTATGCACGTCATTAAGGAGACAAGACGAGGTAAGGCTACAATGAGAGCCCACCAGGCGGCGGCACTGTAGCCATGCTTGCCTCGACAGAGCCCTCGTCAACAGGGGCGAGGCTACAGTAACCAGCCACCAACAAGACCCCCAAGCGGTGGGGCCGGCAGCCGGCGGGACCCACCAGTCGGCGGGCCCCAGCGATCGGCGGAGAAGCCGGCGAATACAGACACTGATGGCTGGGACCCGCGTCCAGCCGGATTACCATTGTACCCCTGGGGGTAGGCCTATATAAACCCCCCGGGGCACCCATGCAAAGGGTTGATCTCTGAGAGTTTTAGACACTACATAGAGAAAAGAGGAGAGCTAGCCTTGCCCTTCTTCTTCCTCGAGCCAAACAGCTCAAGGAGCCACTTGTAGCCACTTGTGTTGATCTAGTGATCATGCGGAGACCCCGCAGAGCAGGACTAGGGGTGTTATCTCCACGGAGATCCCCGAACCTGGGTAAGATTCGCCGGCGTGCATGTCTTCGCCTCATCCCGTTTCCAGGCACCGGCGATGTCTTACTGGCTCCCACAATGATAAGCCACCCATTGGCATATGTCGCACCTACCACCCGACATTTGGCGCCCACCGTGGGGCCAGGTGCACCGTCGTCCGGAGATCTGTTCTGGACGGGAACCCTTTTCCTTCCAAGCGAGCGTAGCCAGCCCGGCACGCCCGATGGCGCTTGCCCCGACACGCTGCAAGGCGTCGGTGACGCCTGCGCGGCGAGCTGCCTCGCCGATCTTCTTGGCGAGGCTCGCATCTCCGACGAGCCTGCGTCCGACGCGGGCGCAGACTGCCCCGAGAGCCACCTCGTCAGCCTCCTCGAGCAGCTTCACGTCTCCAGCGAGCTTGTTGTGGACTTGGAGTCGGTCGGCTCCACCGACCTGATGCTTGTCGACTCCGACACGGCATCGCTTGACGCCTTCCCCACCAACGTGGTGATCATCGACGACCCTCTTCCTCGAGCCAACAGTGGCAGCAGCGCTGTCACCGAGGTGCTGGTCATCAGCCACGGCGCCGTCTCAGGCGAGAACGCCCACGACGCCCTACAAGCGGCACTACACGACTTGTCCGTCCCCATCCCGCCTGCTGACGCTGAGACACTGGAGGCACGCCGCCTCGCCCTCGTCACGGAAGGCCAGAAGATAGCATCCATGAGACGCCTCACGGAGGCTCACCAGCGCGAAGTCGACCGCGCCGCCTTCGGTACGCCGCCTCCTGGCGGGCCGAGCCGAGCCGGCTTCGTCAAGAAGATGCGGCGCGGCCATCGCCAGCATGCTGGGAGCAGACCGCCCAGTCTATGCCACGCCGCTCGAGAACCTGCGTGCCGCTCAGGCGGCCGTAGACGAGCTGAACGGGCTGGGGGCCGACGAGCTCCCTTACATGACTAGACGCATCCAGCAGCTGATCGACGCGGCCGCAGAGCAGCATGAAGCCAGCGCCCGCGCTGAAATTCTTCCCCACGCCGAGAACACGGCGCGACATCCCGGACGCCGACTGCAGACGGCGCCCGCGCGAGAAAATACAAGGAGCCGGCTGCTAGCCGCAGTCGGATTCGGCTCACCATCGAGCGCGACGCAGAAGGCCGCCCCCGAGCTGTGGAACGACGAGGCGATCCGCCTCCTCCCCCGCCTCGTGGGGAGAGATATCCCACCCCGCCGCCTGTCACGCATCCGACTCTCGGCGGCCGACTGGGCCACCGCGAAGGAGTCGGCGAGAATGACGCCCGCCACCGGATCGACCGCCTAGCGCGATCCCTGGCGCTAGAAGAAGAAGATGATGTCGGCCCGCCTTGCTTTGGCCCCCGCATCCGCGACGAGCCCTTCCCCAAAGGGTTCTCACTCCCAAGAGACACGCCAAAATACAACGGCTCTGTGAAGCCGGAAGATTGGTTGATCGATTACTCCACCGCAGTCCGCATAGCGAACCGCAACAGGCGCGTTGCCGTGAAGTACGTCCCGCTCATGCTTCAAGGCACGGCACGCACTTGGTTGAACAGCCTCAAGCCCTATAGCATCAACAGCTGGCTAGACTTCACGGAAGTCTTCATCCGCAACTTCACCAGCACGTACAAGCGGCCTCCCAAGCCCTGCCAGCTCTCCTTGTGCGTCCAAGGGCCCAACGAATCGACTCGTGACTACCTCACGCGTTGGGCCGAGCTCCGCAACTCCTGCGAAGGGGTGCACGAGGTTCAAGCCATAGAGTACTTCACCGCCGGGTGCCGAGAGGGCACCCTCCTCAAACACCGACTCCTCAACGACGAACCGACTACCCTCGACGAGCTGCTGATCATAGCAGACAAGTACGCCACGGCCAACTCTTCAATGAAGACCGAGCTTCGAGTGGACGCCTCTGGAAAGGCGCTCGCTCCGGCTCCCAAGACGCCGGCTGGTGACTCCCACCGACGCCCTTACCAGAACGACAACAAGCGCAAGGCCCCTATGCCGTCTTCCACCAGTCGGCAAGTAGCCACAGTCGAAGATGAACAACCTGAAGAGCGGCCCGTGCCCAAGAAGCAGAAGGGCGGCAGGCCGGCTTGGCAGCCGGATTTCTCCTACGAGCAAACCTTGATGCCCCCTGCAAGTTCCACAGCGGCGCAAAGCCGTCCAACCACACGACCCGGAAGTGACATTGGCTCACACAAATCTCCAAGGGCGAGGGGCTGGTGCCGCCTCCACCCACTGGCCCGCCGCCTCCAGCTCCTCAGCAGCCGGCTGTTCGACCAGCAGTCAGAGCCATTCAAGACGAGTTCTCAGACGAGCACGCCGCCTACGTCGTCTTCACAAGACAAACTAAAGACAGGCGCAGTCGGCCCCGACAACACCAAGAAGTCAACGCGGTCGCCTCCAACAACCCAGAGTTTATGCATTGGTCTGAGAAGCCTATCAGCTGGAGCCGGGCCGATACCCAGAGGTGATGCCGTCTCCCAGCTCGTATGCATTGGTGTTGGATGCCACCCTCGCGACAGAAAGGCGAGCTGCCCATTTCTCCCGTGTACTGATTGACGGTGGAAGCAGCATCAGCATCCTGTACCGCGACACCATGGAGAAGCTGAACATCAAAACGAAGCAACTCATGCCAAGCCGGACTGTGTTCCATGGCATCGTACCCGACCTATCCTGTTCACCAATCGGCAAGATCAAGATGGATGTTCTCTTCGGAGACAAGGATCACTTCCACTGTGAAGCAATCTGGTTTGAAGTGGTGGATCTAGAGAGCCCCTACCACGCGCTGCTTGGCCGACCTGCTCTGGTCAAGTTCATGGTTGTGCCCCACTACGCCTACCTCAAGATGAAGATGCCGAGTTCAAAGGGGATCATCACCATAACCGGAGACTACAAGAAATCCTCCGAGTGTGCTGCAGCCAGCAGCCGGCTGGCCGAGTCCCTCGTGATCGCCGAAGAAAAGAAGATGCTGGACCGAGTCGTGGCCATGGCCGGCAAGCAGCCGGCCCTGTCCCCTGACCCCAAGGAATATGATGCTCAAGGCTCCTTCCAGCCGGCCAAGGAAACAAAGAAGATACCTCTGGACCCGGAGAACCCGGAGAGGTTTGCTGTCATTGGTGCAAACCTGGACAGCAAATAGGAAGGCGAGCTCGTCGATTTCCTCCGTGAGAATCGGGACATCTTTGCATGGTCCCCAAAGGACATGCCGGGTGTTCCGAAGGATTTCGCCGAGCACAAGTTACACGTCCGAGCAGACGCAAAACCAATCAAGCAACCCCTCCGCCGACTGTCGGAGGAAAAGAGAAGGATTGTAGGAGAAGAGATAGCCCGGCTTCTAGCAGCCGGCTTCATTATGGAAGTGTTTTTTCCAGAATGGCTTGCCAACCCGGTCCTAGTGTTGAAGAAAAACAATAAATGGCGCATGTGTATAGATTACACCAGCCTCAACAAAGCCTACCCCAAAGATCCGTTTGCCTTACATCGAATCGATCAAGTGATAGACTCCACAGCCGGATGCGAGCTGTTGAGTTTCTTGGATGCTTACTCAGGCTACCATCAGATCAAGTTGGATCCAGCCGACCGCCTGAAGACCGCCTTCATCACACCATTCGGAGCTTTCTGCTACCTGACTATGACATTCGGCTTGAGAAATGCCGGTGCCACTTTTCAGCGTTGCATGCAGAAATGCCTCCTCAAGCAACTCGGCAGAAATGCCCACGTCTATGTAGACGATATTGTGGTGAAGACGGAGAAGCGCGGCACCCTGCTGGAAGACCTCAGAGAGACATTTTCCAACTAGCGCCGGTTTCAGATCAAGCTCAACCCAGAGAAATGCGTGTTCGGAGTACCAGCCAGCCAGCTTCTAGGCTTCTTGGTCTCCGAACGCGACATCGAGTGCAACCCGATGAAGATCAAGGCCATAGAGAGAATGGAGATTCCTACCAAGCTGCGAGACGTCCAAAAGTTTACCGGGTGCCTGGCCTCCCTGAACCGCTTCATCAGCCGGCTAGGAGAGAAGGCTCTCCCCCTGTACCGATTCATGAAAAAGTCCACCCACTTCGAGTGGAACGACCAAGCAGACCAAGCTTTTCGCGAGTTGAAGAAGATGCTGACCACGCCGCCTGTCTTGGCGGCGCCGACTGAGAAAGAGCCCATGCTCCTTTACATTGCCGCGACTAGCCGAGTGGTCAGTACAGTTATTGTGGTCCAACGCCCAGAAGAAGGCCGGGCTCAGTTAGTCCAGAGACCTGTGTATTATTTGAGCGAAGTACTGTCCACCTCGAAGCAAAACTACCCGCACTACCAGAAGATGTGCTATGGAGTATACTTCGTCGCCAAGAAGCTGAAGCCCTACTTTCAAGAGCATCCCATCACGGTCGTATGTACTGCCCCGCTCGCCGAGATCATAGGCAGCCGGGATGCATCCAGCCGGGTGGCTAAGTGGGCCATTGCGCTGGCTCCTTACACGATCTTCTACCAGCCTCGCACCGCCATCAAGTCGCAAGCATTGGCCGACTTCCTTGTCGACTGGGCCGAGACCCAGTACCTACCGCCGGCTCCCGACTCCACTCATTGGCGGATGCACTTCGATGGATCCAAGATGCGCACCGGCTTGGGAGCCGGCATCGTCCTCACCTCTCCCAAAGGCGACAAACTCAAATACGCATTGCAAATTCATTTTGCCGCCTCCAACAATGTGGCCGAGTACGAAGCGCTCATACACGGGCTCCGGCTAGCCAAAGAGCTCGGCATCCGCCGGATCCTGTGCTATGGCGACTCGGATTTGGTGGTCCAACAATCATCCGGCGACTGGGACGCCCAGGATGCAAACATGGCGAGCTACCGATTCCTCGTTTAGCAAATCAGCGGATACTTTGAAGGGTGCGAGTTCCTCCACGTGCCACGGGCCGACAACGAGCAAGCAGATGCCCTGGCACGAATCGGCTCCACCCGACAAGCTATACCAACTGGCGTCTCTCTCCAACGCCTCCTCAAACCGTCTGTCAAGCCGTCTCCAGAATCAGACTCCATCTTCATACCGCCTGCCCCTGATGCAGTCGGATTCGACTTGGGGAACCCAGCAGGCGGCTTGGGGACTTCGACAGGTGGCCCGGGGACTGCCATAGTCGCGCCCGGCTCGGGGACTTCACAACCCGGCCCGGGGACTGCAGCAGTCGGCCCGGGGACTGCAACGACACAACAGGCGGTGGCCGACTCCAACTCTTCACCACCCAACCCACCCACCCGGGTCGCAGTAGCCGTATTGGCGATAGAAGAAGTCACAGCTCCATCATGGGCCCAACCCATCCTCAACTTCCTGGTAAACAGAGAGCTGCCGACTGACGAGATCTCGGCAAGACAAGTTCAACGCCGAGCCGGAGCATACACAATAATAAACAGAGAACTCGTTAGGCGCAGCGTCACTGGAGTCTTCCAGCGCTGCGTCGAGACAGAGAAGGGCATAGCAATCCTCAAGGACATCCACCAAGGCAAATGCGGCCACCACACGGCCTCAAGGTCACTCGTCGCCAAAGCTTTCCGCCATGGGTTCTTCTGGTCGACTGCTTTGGAAGACGCCAAAGAATTAGTCAAATGCTGCAAAGGGTGCCAAGTCTTCAGCTCCAAGCAACACCTGCCGGCTTCTGCACTCAAGACCATCCCCCTCACCTGGCCCTTTGCCGTCTGGGGATTGGACATGGTGAGCCCATTCAAGACGGCGCGCGGCGGCATGACACATCTGGTTGTCGCCGTGGATAAATCCACCAAGTGGATTGAAGCGAAGCCAATCAAGAAGCTGAACGGGCCGACTGCCGTGACGTTCATCGCAGATATCACCACCCGGTATGGCATACCACACAGCATCATCACCGACAATGGCACGAATTTTGCCAAAGGAGCACTGGCACGTTTCTGCGCGACACAGGGCATCCGACTGGACTTAGCGTCCGTTGTCCACCCGCAGTCAAACGGCCAAGTCGAGCAAGCAAACGGCCTCATTCTCTCCGGCATCAAGCCCCGACTGGTCGTACCACTGGAGCGTTCGGCCGGCTGCTGGCTCGACGAGCTGCCGGCTGTCCTCTGGAGTCTGCGTACTACCCCGAACAAGTCAACCGGCTTCACCCCCTTCTTCCTTGTATATGGTGCCGAGGATGTCATCCCAACTGACATTGAGTTCGACTCACCTCGGGTCACCATGTACATGGAGGCGGAGGCCAAGGAAGCGCGAGAAGACGGCATTGACCTGCTGGAAGAGGGCCGGCTGTTAGCGCTCAGCCGGTCCGCCATCTACCAGCAGGGTTTACGCCGTTACCACAATCGGAAGGTCAAGCCAAGATCCTTCCAAAAGGGCGATCTTGTGCTCCGGCTGATCCAGCGAACAGCCGGCCAGCACAAGCTCTCGGCCCCTTGGGAAGGCCCCTTCGTTATCAGCAAGACTCTAGGCAACGACTCCAACTACCTGATCGACGCACAGAAGTCGAAGGCACGCAAGAGAGATGATTCCGGCAAGGAGTCGGAACGACCATGGAACGCCAATCTCAGCACCAGCCTGCCTTTGCGCCTCGCGGTGAGCCTCGACGATTTGGTTGGCGGCAGTGGAGTAACCAGGGAAGTACTCTGCACAAGTAAGAAAGGAAGAGAAAAAACACAAAGTCACAGAATGGACCCAAGGGCAAGCGGCAAGCAAAGGAACGAAGAAGAAGGTGACCTACCGTCAACCAAGTCTTCGATCTGGCCGTAGCCGTTGATCAGCGATTGCCTTGCCTCGGCCCAGCTCGCCGCCTCGGTCTCGTACTCGGCCTGGAGGGCGGCCTCACTGTCCTGCGCCGCCTTCAGGGCCGCCTTGTGGCTCTCCTCCTGGTCGGCCAGCTTCTTGACCAAGCGGTCGCGCTCCTGAGCCAAGGCGTCGAACTCGGCTTCCTTGGCGCGAAGGGCGGTCTGGGCCCCACCCAACTGCTCCCTCAGGTCGGCATTGGCCTCTGCGGATATGGCAAAGAAGAAAAAAGCAATAAGAAAGAAGTCGCCAGGAAAGATCCGGCCCGACTGCTCAGCAGTCGGCCCGAATCTTGGGGACTACACCCAGTGGGTGCGCTGACGCGCCCCACGTGAGATAAAAGATGAAGCACTTACTCCGGCTCTCAGTTAGATCAGCGGTCTTCTGGGTCAGCTCCCGAGCCTGGGAGTTGAAGGCAGTCGCGCGGAGGTTGTGATAGTCCTGCAAGTAGGACAGAGGAGCGAATAAGAACAAGATAGCAACCGAAGTCTACTAAGAAGTTCCAAGCCGCCTGCTCGGCAGCCGACTCGGAACTCGGGGACTACACCCAGTGGGTGCGCTGACGCGCCCCCACGGAAGAAATCAAGATCAAGAAACATAAAAGCGGGAAGACTCACCCGAATGGCCGTCCGTGTCGCGAGGAACTCTTGATTGTACTGCCTCAGCACGGCGGCCTGGGACTGAAGCCGGTTCCAGACTTCTTGCGCCGCCACGTTCACCACGGCCGTCCCACCACCCGGCGTCCACCCCGAGCTAGCGTTGGCCGTCTCCAGATCCTGGGCCGACGAGCTAGAGCCCGCCGCTTTCTGCGGGTCCAGCGCCGAAGTCGCCTTCCCCGCGCGCTGGTGCGATGGCGACCGGACCACCAGGTCCGTCCTCGCAGCCGGCTCGCCTCCAGCCGGCTGCACGGGCGGCGCGTTAGGCCGGCTGCCTCGGTCCGCCCCAGTCGGCGATGGCGGTGCCGCCTCCCTGTCCCGGACGACGACGTCGTCCTCCTCCCTCTTCATCCCCGGCAGGTCGCCACCGGCTTCCTCCGGCGGGGGCTCCGGGATCTCGGGCGCCACGGCGCGCAGGGGGACGACAAACAAGGCCCCGGCCGCTGTCTCTGCGGCTGCAGCCTCCGCCTGAGCCTTGGCCGCCGCGTCGGCTTGTGCCTTCGCCGACTCCTCTGCCATCTCCTGCGCCGCCTTGGCAGCGGCCGCCCTCAGCTCCTCCACCTCCCGCTCCTCCCGCGCGTTCCGCTCCATCGCCGCTTGAAGCTCGGCACGTGGGTCCACGCGGCGGGTGCTTGTGGATCCTCCCGCCGATCCAACCACGGAGGCGGCAGCGGTCCGCTCAAGAGAGAGCGGAGCCCTGTTTGATGAATCAAGACAAAAACTTAGAAGAAGAGTATCAACGAAAAAGAAGAAGGAATATGCGAGAGAATCGACACTTACGCCGAAACCTTTGGTGGCTGCTTCACCACCTTGCGGAAGCGGGCCGCCTTCGCGGCTGCCTCGTCCCATTTGGTTGCTGCCGCCGTGCTCTTGGGCCTCTTCGGCCGACTGCCGAATAGGCTCGGCGCGGCCCGGCGAGGTAGACGAGCCCGCGCCATGGTCGGACGCCGGCTGGTGGCGCGGGACGACTTCCGCCTCGTCATCATCCGGCCAGTCGTCGAAGCTAGCTCCAAGCCTGGAGCCGCCTGCCTCGCCGCCTCCCCCCTCGGTGTTGTCGTCCATAGCGGCCGCCCCCAAGTCGGGGTCGTCCAAGTCATGCGTCGCCCGGTCGGGAAGAAATTGGCGCTCCGCCCCCGCTGCTCCGGCTGCCGGTCGAATGAGGGGGCTCTGTCAAGACAAACCGACTGATCAGAGTCGGCCAAGAGAAACTTGGTGACAAAAGCAAAGAAGAGAAGATAAAGAAAGCTCACCATAGGCGGGGGATGGGCACAGGAGTACGGCTCCTTGCCAAACTGCCACTCGTCCGTGAGCTTGCAGTTCGCGAGGTAGTTCACCATGAGAGCTACCTCGGCGTGAGGCATCTCCTTGTTGCACATCCGACTTGGATCGAGTTGGACGCTCATTTGACAGATCAAATGAGGGCGGCCTTGGAGCGGGAGCACCCGGCGCACCACGAAGGCGGCCAGCAGGTCGGACCCGGCCAGGCCCTTCGACTGGATCATTACCCGGAGTCAGGCGACGGCGGCGGCTCCAGCCGGCGACAGCGTTCTGACCCGATAGGACCACTGGGGCCGCCTCCCAGCCGGCGGGCCAGCTACATAAGCCGGCAAGTTGACAAAGTCGTCTTGCGGGGCGACGTTCTTCACGTAGAAGTAGGATTTCTGCCAGAGCTTCACCGACTGGATCAGCGTGATGGCAGGGAAGGGGTTGTCGGCTACCGGCCTCCGCACCGCGATGAAGGCGCCGCTCTGAGCCGGCACGCCCTGCATGCGGGTGCCGAGCTTGGACTGGAAGAATTCCCCCCAGAGCTCGAGGGTGGGAAGGATGCCAAGGAAGCCCTCGCACAGAGTGACGAAGGCAGACAGCAGCACCACCGTGTTTGGAGTGAGGTGGTGCGGCTGGAGCTGGTAGAATTCGAGGAAGGAGCGGAAGAAGGCACTCGCAGGCAGGCCGAGGCCGCGCAGGAAGTGCGAGCGGAAGATTACCCGCTCGCCTTCCTCCGGCGCCGGCGAGATCTCCTTCTTCGGCGCAAAACGGACCCGCACCTGGTCCTCGCCGGGCAACCACCGCGTCTTGCGGAGGAAGTCGATGTGGTCCACGTGGACGTTGGAGCCGTCCCAGTCCCCGCCGTGCTGCATGACGGCAAGAAGCTGATGAAAGAGGGCGCTGCGACGATGAAACCATGGCCCCGCGGTGGCGAAGCTGCGGGGTAGTGCGAAGACTAGAGGGACGGCGCGACGGCGAGGGGCTGCAGCGACGGAGAGGGGCTCCATCTCAATTTGTGGAGTTCCTCGCCGTCGCCGTTGCCGGGCGACATTTGAATTTGAACTGAAGTCTGTCCACATACTATCTATAGGCCTTTATCTGGAAAAGATCTGTATCTACGTGCGTCGGGATGGCCAGTCACTTTATGCTTGTCCCTCTCTCAACTCAAGAGGGCAAGGGATCGACGCCCGTGTCCGCCACCTTTTTTCTTTATCCTTTTTTTCTTTTCTTTTTTTCTGCTGTCTTTCTTTTCGTTTATCTGTTGATCTTTTTTCTTGCGAGCGGTTTATCTATTCATCTTGCACGAGCACCTACTCCCTTTGAAAAAAGAGCGAAACCTGCTATCTGAAGTAAATTACCCTCTACTTGGTGAAGAACTATTGCTTTGCTTTGCTGGGTCAGTTTTAGTTTTATCTGATATATTCATATAATATGTGTATAGGTAGTGGTGAATTATAGGGAATATCACAAATGTGAGGATTCATGTACGCATGATGCCCAACTTTTATATCAAAAACTCATTCGTATACATAAAAGATGCAACTGCTACAACTCCCAAAGAGAGAGAACAAGGAACAGCAATACGCAATTACTTTACACAGTGTGTTTCTGACAATAAAATAAAATTAACATGACCATCTCTTTCACGGAAATGCTTCTGTCAAGCCAGATAATTGTATATCTGGGGGTTACTCCGGTCTCTCTCCAGGTACTCCCTGTCGATTAGGCTCTCTATTCTCTTCTTCATATCCGCTGGCTTAATCGGGAACTTGAGCTGAAAGGGGGGGAAATTGAGACCAGATACTAGGTCAAATTGCTGGGCAGGGAAAAGGGTGCAGGAAAATCATGTCAATCACTCCGAGTGTTACCTGCTGGAAAAGCTCAGTTATTAGAAGGGTGTGGCTGAGAGTTTTCCTCGTCTTCATAATTCGAACTATGGCTGCATCAACCTGCATATAATAAAGAGAACAAGGTCAGGTTATGCTTTGAGATTGTAAGACATCAAAGGCATGACTGGCAATCAGATTTCTACAGAAAGATTTTTATAATTGTTTGTATACAAGAGGACTAACTTTTCTACCATAAGCAATAAAGCACGATATATATCAGCAGAGCAAAGCAAATGTCTACATCCACCATGCAACTACTAGTATTACAGGGATAATTGATTGCGTATTTATCTGCCTATTCTGACAGTTAAACCACCAAAGTTTCTGTTTGCAAGTTCAGTCACCTGATACTGACGATCTTGAAATACTCTCTCAGTGGTGCTTGTGTTTTCTTCTACTGTTTCCTTCATCTGAATTGCATTCACCTGCAAATATAGAACGGCACCATAGTTAAACACTTAAACTCGATGGCATCTGAAGTTGCCCTTCTCATTCAAAGAAAATTAAGGGGAAATATACCTTTATGCGATAAAGGGGAGCACTAAAATCTTCATTAAATACGAATTCGTCCTTATCATCTATATCTCGTCCTTTTGGTGTCTGAAACACAAATGATGATTAACCAAGCTTCATGCTGAAAATTTGTCAAAGACAAACAAAAGAGTCGCACCTTTTGGAGAACCCTAACTTTGCCACAAGCAAGTGACTGCAGTGTTCTTCTCAATTCTTTATCCTCAATACCAGTCGACTCCTTTATGTCGACAAAGCTTAGCTTTTGAGCATCGTTGAACAACATCAGGACTACACTCTAATAAAAGGAATAAAATCGGAGTTTAGTTATTGCTCTCAGATAATTACCAC